>NC_056741.1:1708061771-1708079271 GCF_019279795.1 Protopterus annectens | reverse complement strand
ATGTGTACATGCTTTCTTTCCCACTGTAGAGCTGAACATTGATATTGGAGTTGGTATATATAGTTGGCTGTCAATGTTGTGGACACAGTCACCCTCATTGGGGTTATTGTTGTCTGTATCCTGACACTTAGTCTGCTGTAATACTGTACAGTGTATGTTAACAGGTTAGGTAGTCATCAATCACACGATGTGCAGCTGTACACCACCCCACACCCTCCAAAGTGTAGGGCTGTACCACACACACCATCAAACCTATGTTTACCAATGCCAGGAATGCCATAAATATGGGAAGGGGACACATACCCTGCCAGCACCATTGTTGATGACATTAAAGTAGCAGACTGATTATGTACTGCTGTGATGTTTTGCCTGTTATGTCTTGGTGGAATTAAATAGGCTAAAATATGTTCACTGACAAATACAGTACATCCATGTGTACAGTAATGTGTGTGTATAGCATCAACACCAAAGTCTCTGTGTATGTCTGTTATACAAAAACATGTGTTGTGTGCCACCCAGTACACGGTACATTGCCCACTTTAGATGGGCTGCTGACATCAGTCACCATGCATTCACATGTGTACACCCCTCAGGTCTATCAGCCATATGGCACATGCAGTAATTATTATACAGACCTATTACCTGTGTACAGCTGTACCCAGGATATGACACAGTCAAAATGTGTCACCACAGTGTCAAAACCCTTGTAGGACACAACAGCAGACCAAACTCCTGATGACACATAAACACCTCCAGCAGAAACGGAAAACATTATGGAGATCACTATCAGTCAATGGTAATACCAGCTATATTTCATCATGCACAGCTACACATCCTGACCTGTAAGCGTTAAACTTGCCTTCTAAAAACATATTACACAGCATTACAATTGATGCACCTTCGTACATTCACCTTATGCATCAGAACCATAGTAGCCTGTCCCTGCATCGATAGTATGGATGCCAGGGATGTGGCACAGGTATCATCATATGCACAGGGTGTGGTGTGGGTTTGCCAAAGACCTAGGCTGAGCCATTTGGTTGAAATCATGTGTGTGTGTTAGGGGGACTTTGCTATTAATTGGGCTGTGAAGATGTGGTGTGTGTAGGTATGGAGGTGCCCTACCTGTCTTGGTCGTGTGTGTGTGTGTGTGTGTGTGTGTGTGTGTGTGTGTGTGTGTGTGTGTGTGTGTGTGTGTGTGTGTGTGTGTATATATATAGTGCCTTTTTTAGACAAGGCTCAAAAGTCAAACCCACCTCCATAGACAGCACAAGAAACAAGAAACTAAGGGTAATGCTGCTAAACGCCAGAAGTCTTAACCTCAAGATGCACGCACTTGAAGCTCTCCTCAGTATGGAGAACATTGATATCTGTGCAGTGACAGAAACCTGGTTCAAGGCTCCAGAGAGTACCCCAGCACTACCAGGTTATACCTCATATCATGCTTTTCGGCCCCAAAACCTGGACCGATCCACAAAAGGAGGGGGAGTTTCCATATTTATCAAGGATATCCACACCTCCAGGTTAGTGGCATTGCATGAAGTATCAGAGACCATTCATGTGCAACTAACAGTGGGCAAGACTGCTTTTCAGTTTATAGCATCCTACAGACCACCCTCTCAAAGTCAGGAATCCCACTCAGCTTTCCTGAAAACATTGGAGAACATGAAGATCTCTCCGAACACCATTATATTGGGCGACTTCAACTACCCAAACATAGACTAGGAGCACTACTCAAGCCCCAGCACCTTAGCCCAAAGGTTCCTGGAAATTATAAACTCAAATGCTATGGAACAACTAGTCACCACTCCCACAAGAGGGGATAACATACTAGACCTGATCATTACCAACATGGGGACTCTATGCTCCACACCTGAAGTATATCCCTCATTGGTAAGATCAGACCATAAATTAATTTCACTGGATGTCCACATCCCTACCCCACCCCCAGCCCAGAAAACCACAGTGAAAAACTTCTCAAAAGCGAACTTCTCACTTCTCAAAACTGAAGTGGAATCCTTCAAGGCCCCAGGGCCAGTGGAAACTACGGCCCAAATTGCAGAATCCTATATAAACGCATTCTACGGACATCTCCAGGAATGTATGGATCATGCTATCCCAAACAAAACCAAAACCCAAACATCCAAAGGCAGGCATCCAGTCTGGTGGACCCCAGCCATAAATAAACTGTACAACAGAAGGAGAAAGATACTACATGATAGAGCAAAATCCCTAATAGGGAAGGCATCTCTGATCAGTACTAGCAAAAAATTACGATCCCTCATAAAATCCTCCAAGGCCAGCTTCGAGAGAAAAATTGCTCAGGACACTAAAGACAATCATAAGGCTTTTTCAGTTATGTTAGGAACCTGGGATGCAACTCCCAGACTTGTTCTGAGTTGATTCTAAACAACAAAAAATACACTGAACCCACAGACATCGCCAATATCCTGGCAGACAAGTTCAGTGCAAACTTCTCCACCCCCTCCCCCCCACAAAAAGAGCAAGTATCTATCCCGGCAGAGGGCTGCCTCCCAAACATCTCTGATGCTCAGGTGAAGGCTGCCCTCTCCAAAGCAAAAAACACTGCTTCCATGGGACCAGATGGCGTCCCGGGTTGCATCCTACATGAACTCCAAGAAGAACTAATCCCTCAAATAAAACAGCTGTACAATCTCAGCCTCACTACAGGTTATGTGCCCACAGAATGGCGTACAGCAACAGTGGTCCCACTCCACAAAGGTGGAGCCTCTATGGACCCTGGAAACTATCGCCCCATAAGCCTGACTAGCTTAGTCTGCAAGGCTATGGAGAGGATCATCATGGAGCTTATAAACAAAGACATTGGGGACCTACAGACACTAGATCCTACCCAGTTCGGCTTTGTCAAGGGCAGATCCTGCCTTTTGAACCTGGTTGACTTCTTCGAAACAGTCACCAAAACCATAGATGAAGGGAAGGTAGTCCACACAGCCTATCTGGACCTAGCAAAGGCATTTGACACAATACCCCACTCGGGCATCATAGATCAGCTATCCAGCTTAAATATAAACCCCTATGTCACAAGATGGGTCGCAAACTGGCTCAAAGACAGAACCCACAGAATGAGAGTTGCTGGAGCCATGTCAGACTCGAAACCGGTCACAAGTGGCGTCCCACAAGGTTCTGTCCTGGGACCACTCTTGTTTGGTATATACTTTTCCGAGGTACAGGCCAACGTGGGAGGACTACGGCTCACCAAGATCGCAGACGACTGCAAACTAGGCGCCATAATCAACTCTCTAGCTGACACAAACATCCTTCAAAAAGGTCCGTCAGAGTCGGATAACTGGTGCCAGAGCCATGGTCTAAAGCTAAATGCCAAAAAGTGTATAGTCATACTCTTTGGCAAAAACAATGTGCCCACAAATTACCACATAGGCGGTAACCCATTAGGTACAGAGAAAGAAATTAGGGATCTGGGGACCCAAGTTGATAGCAATCTCTCCTTTGACAACCACATTGCCAAAGTGGTTAGAAAGACCTTTTATATAGCCCACCTCATCATGAAAGGGTTCACCTCTAGATCAAGAGAGTTAATCGTGCACCTTTATTCATCCCTCATCAGGCCCATCATAGAATACAATGCCCCTTTTGGGATGTAACTTACCTGACACCTGCAGCAATTAGAAAGACCCCAAAAGTACCTCACCAAGAGGATCAAGGGACTCAAACAGATGCCATATGCTGCTCGGTTAAAAAAACTCCAGCTCTACTCAGTTGCATACCGCCTACTTCGAGGTGATCTATGCTGACATATAAAGCTATGTCCAATCCAGAATTAATGGACATGCTCCACCTCAGTAAATCTAAATCCCTTAGAGCCACACGCTCGAGGGACTTGAACCTCAGCACTGAAATAAATAGAACTTGCTGGAGGGACAGATTCATAACTCAGAGGCTCCCTTCGCTCTGGAATAGAATTCCAATTCATGTTAGGCAGAGCACCTCACTGAATCTCTTCAAGAAGAATCTTGATGAGTGGATGGGGGATCGTAGGTTTGTCCCGGGGATTACTTCCGTGTCACTATTAGACAGAGGCACAGCAAACTAAACCTTAAAAAGGGCACAGTATACTCAAATCAAGGGGTGGCGTAAGCCAAACAAAATCGGACTAGGCTTATAATTGCCCCAGGGCAGATAGCCTAGTATGAACCTATGAACCTATATATATATATATATATATATATATATATATATATATATATATATATATATACACACAGTTTGGCCATTTGTCTGCCCTATATATGGGTTTGTTGGTCAGCTGCAGACCGTACATGGCAGGGTATGCAGTTCACTGTCTCCGGCCATAGACACGAGAACTTTGCCTGCCAGGGGTTCCATGGGCACTATCAGGTACAAGGACAGATATGTTACTCTCCCTTGCGGATAACACCTGTCCACTGGATCCGGTTCCCTGTTGGGACCAGCCAGGGCCATGTGCACATGGCCTGCTGTGGTGTGGTCTGGACAGCACCCCCCCCTGCAGTCCTGGTGCTGGTACTGCCACTGTGAGAGCAGCTACGACTTCTTGCACGCCCACATGCACCTCCACTTGTTGGTGTTTCTGACCTACGTCCACATGGCTGTCACTGTATTCCAACCATATGCTCTAACACAGTCCGTGTATGGTCGACCAGTCCCACCAGCTCGCCACACCATCTATCCATGACCTCTGCAAAATAACAGTGGGCACCTGTGAGATCATGTATGGTGTCAATAACAGCTGAATGAGTAGCCCTCTGTAGTCTCAGGTCCTGTATGATAAACCGTTCCATACATGCCTGTGCCTCCATGATGGCCCAAAACATCTGTCTGGTGACACCAGCTGTTGCACTGCTGCCAGGGGCATGATGTCTGGCAGCCCTCCTACGAGCACCCGTGTACATCTGCCTGTGTGGTGACCTGCCAGACATCCAGCTATGGCTGCTGTGTACAGACAAACTTGCCATTATCCCCACACTGCTTTGTTCCATGCCAGCGCCCGCCAACTGCACCTGACCTATGGCCACTGGTGATAGGGTATGTATAGGCAATGTGACTGTGTGTGGGGATAGGGTGGATAACACTGGAATGTCAACCAATGGGACAGCTTTAGCCACTGACAACCCCGTCTGTGCCTCACCACACCTATCATCATTGTCAGAATCTGTATGGACACTAACTTCAGATTCCCTGCAGGAGGGACCCTGACCCACCTCGCCACCTATGAGTGGAAAACAGAAACCTTACTTTCAGACCTGTATGTCATTGCTTACCTCTACACCCCCCATACACCCACACCCCACCACACACACACACACACACACACACACACACACACACACACACACACACACACTTACAGGTGAGGTGGCATATAGATATTACAGACACCTCTGATTGCCCACATGTCAGCATGCATGACATATAGCAATCAACAGCATGCAGTGCAGCTATCTCAATCCCTGTTACCGACATGATGCATCTCTGTGATGCGTGAGTTGTGTTAGTAGGTGATGGCCCTTCCCCTGTAACACACTGCACCTATGTACACAGTATTGCCTATCAAGTGTACACACCATTGCTGACTGTGTATATGTGTGGCAGTTATGTTTGCTCTGTTGCCACAGCCCCTATGTGTTTGAAAGATACATACCTGGGCTGATATGAGGACAAATGGCAATAGTGAGTGCCAGATGTTTGATTTGCAGATCTCATCATCATCAGTGCATGTCTCAGCAATGAAATCCAATTATACTGACAACCTCCTTAACTTACTGTGGCTATGAGGACCCTTATTGACATGCCACCATCTTCCCTAATATGCCATGGGGCCACAATACTGCATATGTTACCATTACACATACCTGATATGTGACATATGACCTGTGCAATGACATGCAGTATCAAACAAATGTGTTAGCTGTGCAGATGTTGATACTGATGCATACAATATGTGGGTTGCATAAGTGTGCACACCTGTAACACAATGTTTTGTTGCAGCACCTGCACATGAACAACAGTAGTAACTTTTCATGGAAGGTATATACTTGCATGGCCCATTCTCACTTGCCTTTATTTGGTCACCCCTCCCTACACATGTCCCCCAACTCTGCTAGATTGCAAGCATGGCTCACATGGTCACACAGTCCTTGCACTATTGCTGTTGAGTCATGGTTATGTCTTGCACAATGCACAACCTTGGCTGTGTTCAGACACAGCCATTCTGTGTGACCTTTGGACATATGCTTTGGTTCACTGTTGTGTTTCAGGGTGACACACTGCCCCATCCTAGGCCATTTTGCAGATGCATGACAACTATAGGCCACTCACGAGTGTGACTTGGCAGTGTCCCACATGCAGAACATGTCTACCACCATAGTTTTTGTTAATTAACAGCAAACCTACAGGTGTACACTGGCACCAGCAGGGTACAGATGGGGATGTTCAGTGTGAGGTGGACTGAGGTGATGCTTGTGTAGCTCATGTATCTTTATTAATAATGTCTGTAGGTTTCAGCCTTGGTCTCAGAACACCATAATGTACTGCAACACATGCCTGTGGGAGACTTGATGTTATGCATATGCTACCTGGAGAGACCCCTTGATGATGTCCCCAGTGGAACAACTCTTAGATCTGAGTACCTTTACCCATAGGCCACAATTATGCGGAGTCCAGGTAATTGTCGACACAGGTACTGTGCAGGCAATACCTGCTAGACATTCCTGCAAGTCCCCAGTGTTGCTGCATGTGTCTGGGCAGCCTCCATGACTGGTTTGCAACATGTGCTGTCATCTGTCTAGGATGGGCATCTGTTTATTTCTAACATGAATGTTGTCCTATATGTCATACACACATACCTGAATGTCTGCACTGTTTGCCGTGATATATGCAATGTTGATGTAAGACTACTTTTCCTACTCCTGAGTGCTACCTTTCAGATATGGGATGTTTTCCATGGTTTGTAACAGGTGTGCAAGCCAGGGCTGCCTCTGTTGCAGGTGAGTGGGCAGATGTCATGGACAGATGTCTTGGACAGCAGAACATTACTTGGTGTGACATGTACGTGATGGAAGGTGTTTATTCCAGAAGAGTGAATGCTATCAGTACCTCACAAGCTGCTTCCACAATATGTTACTTGGAGTGTGTGCACACATATGCGTCCAGTGTTTAATAAGGTATGTATTCCTCATAATTGTTTCCTAACATAGGGTTCCATATTACACATGCATTGCTCATTGTAGGATCACATTACAGGTTGTAAATGGTGAGTAATGTGGTAGTGTGATTTGCAGGTGTTTAGATCAGGAATAGTTGCCATTGTGATAGTGGTATACACAGTGTTTTACACACTGTAGAAGGGTAATGTGTCAGACATGTCCATACTGTAGGCCATTCCTACCACCATTATGTTCATCTCTGTCCACACATCTTGCACTGACAGGTTTTTGCGGTGTACTGCAGGACCCATACATACCCTTCATATATGACAACAAGGTGACCACTGTGATGCAGTGCAGTTAGCAGCAACAATAAGTGAACATGTACAGCATGCATTATGGGTAGGTGTGTTACATGTGTGCATGGCACATATCATGGCCATAACATGTCAGTGTATTGGCAAACGTGAAATAGAAAAAAACTCCATGCTCACCAGCCACAAGTTGCTGCCCTAGCTGGATACTAGAGGGACCTACATAGTTGTGTGAGAAATGTAATGTCAGTAGCCACACCTGTGCCATTGGTACAGGGTGGGAGCAGCATTTCAGAATATAATTTATACAAATCCATAATACTAGAGAGTATGCACATTTGCTCCTTAATACACTGCAGCAACAGATTATATTATCTAACATATGCATATATATATATATGCATATATATATATATATATACTTTACAGATGAGGATATATAAGCAGCACCGGTGTACTAATGTGCCCTGGGGCCTTACCTGGATGCTCCTGCTCCATTGTGTGGGTGGCACCCTCCTCCACAATACTTTCTTTGGCTGCTGGAATTTGCCGGCGTGTGTGTGCCCCAAGACTTGCAAGGAGCTCCTCTACATGAGTCAGTGGGGGCTGGATGGTATGACACCCACCTGTGGCTTGCTGATCCCTTATGACAGCAGCAGCACATTGACGGGCGTGGGGGATGAGGTCAGTACAACAGTGTCATACCTGCTCATAACTTTGGTTATGCAGGCCGACATCATTTACCCTGCAGACAAGCTCATTCCACAGGGCAGTTCTCTCAGGCATATCATGTGATGTCCATGAAAACAAGATTCTGTGATGCTGCACGAGATACTGCACAATGATGTCTGTTTTGTCTGCAGTATATGCAGGTAACCTTTCCCTGGACATGGTACCTGAAAGACAGAAATAGTTGACAAGGTCTGAGGACATCATACTGCAAGATTATCATACTTGGTACTTAACATCTCCCTCACCCCCATCATATATGCATACCTAATCTGAACACACAGATCACTCAGTATGTTTACACCAAACCTTCTGTTGGGACATATATCCTATTGTGCAGCACATACTGAACTTTGTTGTTATTCATGTTCCATGTTTGAACAGTATCATTGGTGGCGTGTTGCTAACAATGTCACCTGCATGCCATTGTAATGGTCACTGTGGTTCCATATATGTATCTGTTCTGTTTGCTATGAAACCGTTCCATATCTGGTGTTTTTGGTTACTAGGACTATGTATGCATGCTGTTATGGTTAATCCTGGATTATGTTGACTATTACTGACAACATATGTTGTAACACTGCAACTCAATATCACATTTGGGAAGGCTGTTCCCAGCAGACCCACCTCTTTCACCTCATCTGGCCATGGCTGTAGGCTGCATCACTTCTGGGACCTGACACGGGACCTCTTCATCTACTGGTCCTGCACTACCTTCAGGTGGACCCACCTCAGGGGATGGGGCCTGTTCCCCCCTGGGAGTGCACACAGACAGGATCCTGTTTACTGATGTCAGGTCCAGGGTCTGGTGCATAGGAAGCTCTGCGCAGAATTGTGTGATCAGCAAGACAATCGTGATGTCCTTGTGTCACATACAGAGCTTCAGCCCGCCCTTACTGCTCAGCCCCCAGCACAGCCACCTTCAGTGCTGTGAAGGTGCAGTGGTTACTGCCTATGTGTGTGGGGGGGGGGGGCTCAGCCCTACTATTTCCATTTGGCCTGTATAGGGCTTCCTATTTCCAAACACCTCTCCCTGTCCAAGGGGTTTACCCAAAACATGTGTAATACATCGAGCCTGTATGCTGTTTTGTCCATCATGTCTGTCTTCCAAACCACCCTACCTCCCCATATATACCTACTATCCTTCCCTAACATTCCACTCTCACCTTAACACACACAGGGCAATGTGTTACCAACACAAATGTGACACCATACATGACTGTCCATTTTGAACCCACTAACATGTGCTTACAGGTCCCTTAATCACTATGTATCTAACAACCCTTGTTCTGGCCAGCACATACATTATCAGTCCTTGCAAGTGTGCAACCCAGGACCCTGCACACCATAGCCACATATATTTACCAGTAAGCCATCTGGACTGCAGGTATTGTGAGGTGGTACCAAACATATCATACAGCACAGTCATTCAACAGTAGGGACAGTTTTAATATATGTATATATATATATATATATATATATATATATATATATATATATATATATATATATATATATATATATATATATATATATATTTATACAGATTCGTATCACTTCACTGACAGACCATTTCACTGACACCCATTTCACTGAGACAAACTCACCTAAGGATAATGTCACCTAACAGTCATTGCACCTAATAAACATTTCACAAGTCAAAGGTATATGTCATTTTCCCCACTGTATTGTAATCCTAGTGTTAGTATATATAGTTAGGTGTGGTGTTGGGGGGGGGGAATAGCCCCACACCAAGTTGGGTTTTACCATATAATGTAAAACAACACCAGACAATAGAAAACCAAATTATGTGGGGGTCTACACCTCCACACCCCCCATTGTGGGGGGCTACTATAGCTAATAAAACCAATATCGCACTACAGTGGGGAATAGGACATATACCTCTGACGTGCCTAAGACCACTACTTGTAAGTGACATGGGCTTTGGATGAAATGAACTTTCAGTGAAATGAACTGTAGGTGATTTGGTCTCAGTGAAATGGGTGTCAGTGAAATGGTCATTCAGTGAAGTGATATGAATATATATATATATATATATATATATATATATATATATATATATATATATATATATATATATATATAGGGTGACCTCAGACATGAGGTCCACAATCTGACACTCCTTCCTGAACTGCTGCACTGTTCTGCCTTGCTACAACACAGACGGTCACATGTGGACACAGCCTCAAAGTGGGGGAATGTATAGGGACAGATTGTAGACAGGCCTATTACAAACTATGACGTTTGTGCATGATACATTTCACATTGGCATGACTGTGCTGCAGGCAGTGGGGTCTGACACTCATGTTTGTATAATGACTTCATTTCTCCCACCTTCAGCTATTTGCTAGATGCATATACATGTTTGGAGAAACAACACAGGCATTATGATGGGTTACATCTTGCCATTCTGTGCAGATCCACACACACAGTTGACAGGTATGGCCCACTGTCCACAGGGCTAGATGCTATGTCCATAGCAGTTGTTCAGCAGGACATCATTACAGTAAGTCTTGATGGCACATATCAAGTCTTCAAAATCATCTGTCCCATTATTACAGACCAAATACTACATTCACATACAATGGTGGCATGGTTCATATACCTGTTGTAGTAGTATGGTCTTTTCTGTGTTGCAACTCAAGGATGTCTGGCTTGATTGCTGTTTTTCCTGTTTGTATAACTTTCAGTTTTAACTTTTAGTTTTGTTTTTGGCTGTTTTTTGGGGGGATCTCAATCTCCCTCTCTCTCTCAGTCTCTCTCTGTGTCTCTCTATCTCCACTACAGGGATCGAGCTACTTTGAATAGGTTGCAGCATGCCTTTTGTATATGTTGCTCAGGAGCAGGTGATGGCCTCTGCACCATTTGGTGTTACCCACTTGCTAATTGCATGCAGCCAGCTGTGTAGTACTTCCAGTAGCCAATCTCATAGCAAGACACTGCTATAAATGACTGCAAAATTGTGGGGATTGTCCCTTTACCTTTACTGTATAGAAAACATCCTTCCTGTGTGTAGGCAGCATTCTTACAGACAGCAGGTAGCAATACCTTCCACAACAGGACTTGCGGACACAGGGCACATACAAGTTTGTATAAGGTTCAAGAACTACAGACAGAGTGTAAGTATTGCTGTTGTCTGCATTGCATACTGTTGGTTTTACAGGGTTTATGTGTACATGCTAGTTTTGCATGGAATGCAGTCTGTCTGCAAAGCTCTCAATGGTGGGCCTATCCACATTCTGGCCAGAGGGTTGGCTGTTATGTTTTGTCTGCTCACCACACAGGTCATGGGTCTGACAGATCAGTGACATAGCTCCGTTGATTGCTATCAGTACATGGAAACATTCCATTGTGTTTCTGACTTCATATTTCTGAGTACAGGTATGTTGCAACAAATCCTGTAAAACCAGCAACTTCCACAGTGTGTAACAGCAATATTGGAAATATGGGCATGTGTTCCAGCCTCTGTCCTCCACATATATGCCAGGCTTTGTCCTGATGTAATACAGTAAGAGGTGTTAGGTAATGGCCTATCATTAATTACTGCTAACATTCCTGCTATCATTCCAGTCATGTCATGTCATGGACTCCCACACAAATTGTGGGGTAGGGTCCATATATATGAGGGCAACAGCTGGACAAAACATGTGTCATCTTGTACATTCCAGAGGTCAGTGTGTGGTACACAGTGTTATTGGCCCTTGTACAACTTTTTTATGAGGGAGGGGTATTCAATGCTTTTAACCTAGGCTGTTAAAACATGTGAGGGATATCTTTGTTAAGACACATTGAGGTATATGGCTGTACATTTCCATACTTTTCTCCATGGGAACAGTGGTGTCCTACAGCTTACAGTGGTACACACAGTTCTGTTTGTCAGTGTGATAGTGGCATTTTAAGTTAAGCATTGTTATGTAACAGATACATTGACATTTTCACAACTACTATGTTTCCCCTAGTGGTTGAGTACAGTGTAATTGGAGGCTGCTACACTACATATGTAATTAAGTGTTGAGTGTTTCTTATCTTCAAGGCAAGTGCTTTTTTACTGTTGTACTACTTAAAGGCCTTAGCCTGGACAGCATAGTATGTTATATTTTTCACATTACTTGCATCAACTGTTTTGTGTGAGATTTGCATTAATCTCATCCAGTGGACACGTGCAAAATGGACAGCTATGTATGGGGCAAGATTTTTTGGAGGGAACAAATTGCCCTTTTAGATGAGAGTGGGATGTTGGGGAATGATAGTAGGTATATTTGGGGAGGTAGGTTGGGTAGGATGACAGACAAGACAGCATACAGGGGTGGTATATGACACATGTGGGGGGTAAACACCTTGGACTGGAGGGATGTTTGGAAGTTGGAAGCCCATGAGCCCCCGAATGGAAACAGTGGGAGTGAGGTCACCACCCATGACCAATCCCCACTGCACCTTCACGGCCCCAAAAATGGCTGTGCAGGGGGCTGGGTAGGAGGGGCAAGCCCCATCCCCTGAGTTGGTTCCACCCAAAGGTGGTGCAGGACCAGCAAATGAGGAGGTCCCAGGGTGGGCCCCAGACGTGCTGGTGTCTGGTGCCACTGCCAGATGAAGTGGAAGAGGTAGGTTCGCTGGGACCGGCCTTCCCAAACGTGCTATGGTGTTGTAATTTTAAAACATATGTGGGTTAGTAATAGTCAGCACATTCCACGATTAGGTATAACAGCATGCATAGATATTCCCATTAACCCAAAACACCAGATTTAGAACAGTTGCATAGCAAACAGAACACATCCATATATGGAACCACAGTGGCCATTACAACAGCATGCAGGTTACATTGATGGCAACAGGCCACCAATGTGGGAGTATTTCAACATGGAACATGCATAGAAACACATTCCAATATTTATCAAACAATAGGACAAATGTCCCAACAGTAGATTTAATTGTACACATACCCATTGAGTTGTGTATTTAGATTATTGTTGCAGATATGGTTGGGGGGAGAGAGAGAGATGACACTTAACAACTTA
The DNA here is from genome assembly GCF_019279795.1 of Protopterus annectens. Classification (NCBI taxonomy): domain Eukaryota; kingdom Metazoa; phylum Chordata; order Ceratodontiformes; family Protopteridae; genus Protopterus; species Protopterus annectens. The sequence goes on along the minus strand of NC_056741.1, from coordinate 1,708,066,008 downwards.
TATATCCCTCTAGTTCTCACAACTTTCTTAGTCACTGCTGTAATCTGTACCTTACAGGTATTATTACACTACCCTATGGCTGTAGTGTGGACAGTGGTATGTTTGTAGACAAGTATATACATGAACTGTGTTTTACCTACAGTCTACACCTCTTACCTGGTATACCTGTGGAGGAATTGTTTGTTAACACTACCTGACTGTTTCTACACATATTCCCAGATTCTAGGTTGATGTTATGCCCATACCTCTCAATCTCTTATTGCACACACTCTGGTCAAGGCTTGACAATATGCAGGTGGAAATGGGACATATTATTGCTCTTATAAACTTTTGGCGAGTTATTACAATGACAGGTTTGTTTTCATATACATTTTCTGAGTATTTACAGGTCTGACAATCAGTTATATGTCATTAAAAGCTACCTAAAATTCAGAGATCTTCACACTGATTTGCCAGGGGGACAGGGTAACAGGCAGCAGATATGGGCCAATTATCTGGGCATTCTGAACAAATCTGTGCAGTTAAGGGTTTGATTATGCATACAGCTTACTACCACTCCCAGGATTTGAACTATGGCTGTGTCTGCTAAAAATAAAACCGTTTACATCACAAGTCAATGTGCTATTTAGATATTGCTGTGTATTTCTTCACTGTTTTCTTTCTATAAGCCTCTCATGGTTTTACAATCTGATCTTGTAATTACAACAGTCTTATACAGGAATTCCTAGACAGTTTTATTATGTAGCACAGTGTGAGTGACAGTGATGACTAATACATTATTATTCAGAGAAACTGCAACACTAACAATGCCATACAATACCAGAATAAACAGTACCAGCATGGATTTCAATCTTTATTTCCAGGCACAGTTTTCTTATCTGTCAGACCTGTGGAAGGAATATTTGTTAACACTACTTGAATGTTGCCACACATATTACTAGATTCCACATTATTATTATGCACATATGTCTCACTGTGTTACTGCGCACACTGTAGTCATAGCTTCACAACATAGGGATAGAGATGGGACATATTTTGCATATTACTCTCATAACATTTTGGTGAGTTGCTAGAGTAACAGGTTTGTTCTTATAGACATTTTACTGACGGTTATGATGTCTGACAATCAGTTGTATGTCATTATTTGCTGCCTAAACTTCTGGGATCATCCCACTGATCTGCTAGGGGGACAGGGTGACAGGCAGAAAATATAAGCCAATTATCTGAACATTCTGAAAAAATCTGTGCAGTTAAGGGGTATGGTTATGCATACAGCTTACTACCACTCCCAGGATTTGAACCATGGCTGTGTGTGCTAAAAATGCAACAGTTTATGTCACAGTAGAGTGTGCTATTTGGATATTGCTGTGTATCTTTTCACTGTTTTCTGTTTAAGTCTCCCTCAGTTGTACAGCATGACCTTGTGATTGCAATAGTCTTATACAGACATTCCTACACATTTTTTTTTTTATGTAGCACAATGTGGGTTAACAGTGCTTAATACAACAGTACTATTAAGGGAATGCAACACTACATTACCATATTATACCAGAGTAAACACAGGCAGCCAGAAGTTAGACCTTTATTGCCAGGCTTTTACCCTTTTATTTAATTACAACTTATATGAGACTCTTTCTGCCATATTGTCTGGTTTATTCCATACATCCCATACACAATACAGTTTTTATACTGGCAATTAACTTTCTACTGCTTTTATATTTATTCCTTATGACAGTACATGCAAGATTATTACTAACATGCCTTGCGATGCAGCCTTTGCAGCCTACACATATGGGCTTCCTGATTCACAGCCCATTCCGCTGCAGCTGTCAGAGACATAGAGGAATATTTAGCCATACCTATCCATAATGTACATGAGCTAGGCAATTATTAAACATTTAGTAGAATGAGTACTTACAAACTGCTGGGACATCACTCCTCTGCCTAGCTTCTTGGATCCACGGATCCAAGAGCTCCCTCTTCTGCTGTTTCAAGTCAGCATAGTGATGCCTGACCTGCTGACCAGTTCTAGGGATACCAGTGGTACTGGTGAGGTCACGGGCGAGGTGGTCCCCGGCTTTTGCTTTATATTGGGAGCCCTGGTACTGGCCCTGCAACAGTCCCTGTTCATGGTCTTTTACCAGGAGTCCTACCATGACCTTAGACTCCTGGATGCCCCAGTGCTCCGCTCGGAAGTGCGATCCTTCCCCAACACTGGCCATTGCGCCTACAGGAAGAACCTGCAACCAGTTATAAGATGCATTCCCACTTGTGGGGTTTAAATAGGGCCGATTTCCCGCACTTTGTCGTGATTGGATAGTTTTGAAAATGTTAAGCTATGGGCAAACCTCCTTACCTAAGGTTGGCATTGCTGATGTGAAGATCTATTTAGCTGGGCTACTCATTGCTTACACCTGGTAAGCAGAGGTGTGCAATGCTTAGCATTGCTTATTTTTAAGTTTACACACTATTTGCTATATGGCATTGATTTATCATTCATTACATGTTATAAATTTGTTTAGTATCCATGATTCATGTGTACGTATACTGTATGGGGCACTTGTGTTTATCAGGGGATTTCACCACTTTATTACAATGACACCTCACATCTGAACTTAACATATATTTGTGAACTGGAATATTGCATTATTTAGTAAGTTATACAGGAACAAAATTGTTTATAAATTCCTTTCACATGTAAAATCTGAATTTGCTATAGTGAGGATCAAATCTGGAATGACTGCTCACAAAGCAAACACTCTAAACAATACACTATTGCAGTACTGCTTCTATTGGGTGAATTTTGCTATTTAACTTCTTGTGCCTCTTAAGCTGGAGTATGCATAGCTAAGCAACGGGGAAACCCGTGCAGCTATGGTTAAACTTTATCACCTTTATAAAATAAAATAAAATTGAGATTGTTGTCATAGCTGTCATGCAATCAGGGACAACTCTCAAAAGAATCAGGGACAAATCCAGACAAAATCAGAGACAATCAGGTGCACTTTTAACATATTAGTTCTATTAACTTGAGGCATTTACGGCATTACAGAATGTGAATTAATGTACATTTCCTGCAGTGACATGAGTGATCAGCTCTTAATTATTGTCATTATTTATTCAGTATAATTCCAATGGCACCAGTGTTAAGAGGGATTCAGAGGAAGAATGCTAACATTTGAGTGTACATTAGGGATGTCCCTGACAATCAGGTACGGTTGAGAGGTATGCATTTGTTGTACTATGAGCATTCTCACTCATTGTAATTGCCCAATGGCAATTCTTGAGTGCAGGGGCGTGTATATTGTGAGAGTTCTGCTCTCAGACACACCCCCTGCACTCATCCACTCTCCGTGTTCGTTTAGGTGCAGAGGCAGCGCGCCTTCATAAATATGCATGGCATGCTGTCATGCTGCACTTAAATGATCGTTTCCATGCAGGAATAAGTTATTCCTGCAGGGAACATTGTTGAATCCTGGGAATAGTCTACACAAATTAATTAATGAAGAGACTTTTGACATAATGTGTGCCCAACAACAACATTATGAACTGCTGCCTCTAAGAGAGGTTTTATGGCACACAACCCCATTTATTTAAAATAGATCTACCATATGAAATATTTATTTATAAATAGTCTGAATGAGTAAATGCCTATTTCAACAGAATCCTGGGGTGAAAAACTATTCATTTGTACAGTAGAAAGTTGCTGCAAAAAGCAACAGAGTTTCAAAGCAATCCAAATATAATTACATACCTTAATAGCATTTGTATGAAACTTAACTTGAATAAAAAGTAAAGAGGTACAATTTTATGTAGTAAAGGAATTTATGGAATATAGTAGTAATAACATGTTAGAGAAAGTTGATATGGAAATATTTGGGAATGTAGGAAAGGAAGAATGCAGAGAATATAGAAAATAGTGGATTGGTAGAAGTTATAACGACTGAAGAGAGTAGGTGTTGATGTAATCAGTGAGATGTCTGGAAAAAGAAAGAAAAACTAGTATCGTTATGAAGGCATATTAGATGCAAGGGCAATGCCACTTAGAAGCTAAGCTAGATTTTAAATTATGAAATTTGTAATGGAATGCTATATATGGAGTTGCCATGGTGGTTGTTTAATTTAGAGACATGTAAGAGGTTATACATTTGTGATCTTTGTTTTCTGGTCAGAACATATATATCTGCAATTGTGGACAAAGCCAGAAAGTTCAGATTTAGATCTGTTAATACGTGTA
>NC_056741.1:1708011771-1708056771 GCF_019279795.1 Protopterus annectens | reverse complement strand
CTTGAAAACCTGAAACCGCAAAATGTCAAAGGCACGGAACAATGATTTTTTTTCCCCTGGGAAAAACATCACTGGGCTGTTCTCGGGACTTTGCTGTTTTCTCCACTGCGGTGCACTCTTGGAGTTGGTATATTTAAGTTAGGGGGTTGTGGGGGCACAGCCCCCCACATTGGGGGGTGTGGAGGGCGAAGCCCCTTACTTTATTTTGTTTGTATATTCTTTTTTTTTTTTTTGGATCAGCGATTTTTTCCCTGGGAAAAAAAAATTGCTAATCCAAGCCTTCGACATTTTGAAATTTCTGTTTTTTCAGTTCAATAGAAGAGTGTTTGCTATTTTAAGCATTCACTCTTCTAATATAGGCCCTTTTGCACATTAGGTCGGGGTGTCACTTCAACACTGACAATCATCTAGAGCATATTTTGCATTGCCGAGTGGCTAGCCCTGCCATGGTTGCTTTTCCACATCACATACTTGCACGCACACTTACACCTATGACCAGTTTAGAATGTCCAGTCTACCTACATGCTTGATACTGATTCTTAAATCTTAAGTATTTTTATCTGATGTGGGCATGTAAAAAAAGAATCCATAGACTGTCTAACTCTTTCTGAAGAAAGTCTTCTTTACACTTTCACTTCAGTAGGTAAGCTCTGCTAAGTGTATAGTTCTTTGTGTAATGTATCTAACTTGCACAGTGCAAGTTAGATATAGTTCTTTTTGTAATGTATCTAACTTGCACAGTGCTTCCATTTTTATATAAACTCACTGGCATTCTTTGAAGTCTTGCTAGTGCCTTATGAAGAAATGTCTTGAAAATGCTTTGTGCCGGATTATAGTCAACTCTAATATAGATGATTTGATGCAGATATAATCGCGAAACATTTGACAAATAATATTTTCTGCATTTCTTTCTGTTTTGTTATAGCATTTCTGTGAATCACTTAAAGCCCTTGACCCATATGCTACTGGCCTTACAAATGGCTGGCACTCCATTACACTGTTACCAGTTGTGAAACATAAAAGAATTTCAAAGTAGCTGCCTTAGTAATCAGCTTTATTTTTAATGTCTTAAGACATTTGTCTTGTTTTTTTATCCAGAAGCATATAATGTAATGTAATGGTTTAACATGCTCCTGAGTAACATTGTTTTATCTGACAAAGTATAATAAAATTGTAAAGCTATTGCATCATACCTAGGAATTGCATAAAACATTTTGCATATTTGCTATGGCAATCACTTTATTGGAGTCTGGTTTGAGACCATCAAAAGTTGAAACATTTCCCATGTAATTAAGAGTATATACACACATCTGACACATACAGATATTCAGTTTCAGGTGTTTCTTCCTCACTCTGGTAAGTCACAAGTCTTAGTTGCTCTCCACACTAGAAGAATATCACTTATGTAGTGTATAAGATGATAAAGATTATACAGTTTAAGCAGCATATCTGGACTTGGCCAGGACCAGACTTTGACACTATTCCCCCATCTAAGCATTATTAACAGACTTGTTAATCTGAATACAAGTCCAAATGTTTTCTGGTGTACAGCTAAGAATTTCTTTTTGACAGGACCCATCTGGTAATATTCTTAGTTTCCACTTCTAGAAGCAATGTTTTATTGTGGATAGCTAACAGTTTTGTTCAACACAATCAAGAGTCTCATTTGCTACCTCTAAAAACAAAAATGTAGCTCAGAGCTCAGTGTTGTACATTGCTGTATTTGACATCTGTATCTCAGACCATGAAACCAATACTTCTGGACTGTGGTTGTGTAAGATAGCAGATGTCTATAAATTAATCATCCATTGACTCAGGACTGCTCCAACATGTGTTAGACTATGTTAACAAATGATGTATAGAAAATAGTCTCAAACTAAACCTGAACAAATGTAGCATGATTAATTTTTGGAGAAAAAGTGTGTCAAATCATTCTGTATAGGCATCACACCCCTATAATCAGACTCAGCCACAAAGGATCTCAGCATTCTTTTTGAAAATTCCTTATCTTTTGAAGATCTAGTCTCTGTAGTAATTTAGAAAACTTTCTATAATGCTTATGCATTTTTGAAAAGCGTGTCATTTTGATCCAAATACGTCTTTAATTCCTGTTTAATCATTTCTTATTGGATGCATACTTTAATATAAAAGCCCTTGTGACATTATATTCTAAACAGATCACACAGCTCTGAGAGACCCCATAGATTTCTTACTTAAAAATACCAATGGCCTTAAGAGTCATTGGTTATCTGATGAAATAGTGATCACTGTCTCTGTACTCAGTCTCTTATATTCTCCTGCATTGTGATCTCTGTCTAACCTTTCAGTCTCCAAAACAATTCAACCCTCCTTAACCTCTTGTTCTTTCACAGAATAAATTAATTTTCAGATACCTAGTTAAATGAATTGAATCTTCATCAACAGATAAATAAGATACATTGGCTTGACAGATTCATGCCTCAAGATATTCCTCGCTTCCATGTCATCTCAAGCAGAGCAGCATCCTTACCACCATCAAGGTAACCACAGATAAATGGCTGCAGAATCTCATTCTTCCATAGTCTGTCTTGTACTTTGCTATATGAGTCTGGTTGGAATGTTTGAATATCTTTGTTGGCTAGGTTTACAAAGGTCTATAGCCAGACTGCCTAGTACTTAAGTAAGAATGTATAAACGAGCTTTTCCAAGGGTACAAGTTGGAAAAATTTGCTTTTATTTTCTGCACTTATACTCATAATCATGTAAAACCTGACCAAGTGGCATTAGTTTGTCCCTTGACTATGTCAAAAGACTGCTCAGAGATCTATTCACAGCATTAAATAGTTAGAAAGTAGTTTGTGATAAAGTACTACATTCAGCATCTATATCAGTCTTAAATTCAGCACATCACCTTGAATTTCTCACGTTCCTGACCAGTGATCATGGCTGGTAGTTTCAGTGATGATTTTATTACTGTCTTCAGGCTATATATTGACATCATGCATTTCTACTGTATCATTATTTTGTTATTTTGCCACTAGCTCACAAAGATCGTGATGTAATGATTTGTTTCAGAATTTGTATACTTTTATAAAATGTCTGTCTTCCAAAAACTTATAAATATAATTAATATATCTATAGTGTATTTTGTTTTCCTGTTGCTAAATTGTTTGCACTGGTTATAGTGTCTGACTGCTTATTTATTACAAGGCACAGGTCAAGTGATCATAGAGATCATAAGATGCCTAGCCATATCCACCTTTAAGCGGACAAACATAAAATATATTGACGTCCTATTCCAATACTTAATACTGCTAATTCAGTAATGTTGAACATGAAAACCCTGGGGTAAATTTATATCTACCCTTTTAATAGTAAGAAAGGTAGCCAAGTAGTACTTTGTCTAACCTGTAGGGTAGCTTATTCCATAGACTAGGAATATGTTAATATGTTAAGATCCTGTCCCTCTGGTAAATCTTATTTATTTGTTGGTGTAGATTTATGCTCCCTACAGTGAGTGTTTTTAAAGCCACTGGTCACATAAGTTTGGGTCTTTTACAACTCAAAATGTGAACACAGGTGACCTTGGAGCAGATGACAAGTTACTGAGTATATAGACAGTCTTGGTAATCTGTCAGTATAGTTGAAAAACTTGGAGCCCTTAATTTTCTTGATTAGAAATCCTTTGAGGCCTTTCCTGTTGAGCGATAGGCTTAGATATGTTCATACCAAAAGGGGGGGGGGGGGATTCAATAATAGGTTTGATAAATGAAGATTGATTTTTTTCTTTTCTTTTATTTTATTTCTTAGGTTCATAGGTTCATAGGTTCATACTAGGCTATCTGCCCTAGGGCATTTATAAGCCTAGCCAGAATGTGTTTGGCTTTCGCCACCCATTTTAAATTTATTTTGCTATGCCCTTTTTCGAGGTTAGTATACTGTGCCTCTGTCTAACAGTGACACAGAAGTGATACCCGGGTTAAACCTATGATCTCCCATCCACTCATCAAGATTCCTCTTGAAGAGAGTCAATGAGGGACTCTGCCTAACCTGGACTGGGATTTTATTCCAGAGTGAAGGGAGCCTCTGGGTTATGAATCTGTCCCTCCAGCATGTCCTATTTATTTCAGTGCTGAGGTTCAAGTCTCTCGAGCGTGTAGCTCGATGGGATTTGGATTTTCTGAGGTGCAGCATGTCCATTAATTCCAGGTTGGACATGGCTTTGTACATCAGGCACAGATCGCCTCTGAACAGGCGGTATGCCACTGAGTAGAGCTGGAGTTTCTTTAACCGGTCAGCATGTGGCATCTGTTTGAGCCCTTTGAACCTCTTGGTGAGGTACTTTTGGGGTCTTTCCAGTTGCTGCAGGTGTCTGGTAAGGTACATCCCAAAAGGGGCATTGTACTCAATTATGGGCCTGATGAGGGATGAGTAAAGAGGCACGATGACCTCCCCTGATCTAGATGTGAATCCCTTCATGATTAGGTGGGCTATATAAAATGTTTTTTTAACCACTTTGGCCAAGTGGTTGTCAAATGAGAGATTGCTATCAACTTGGGTCCCCAGGTCCCTAATTACTTCTTCTGTACTTAATGGATTATCACCTATGTGGTAATTTGTGGGCACTTTGTTTTGCCAAAGGGGATGACTATACACTTTTTGGCATTTAGCTTGAGGCCATGGCTCTGGCACCAGTTGTCTGTTTCTATGAGGCCCTTTTGAAGGATGCTTGTGTCGGCTGGAGAGTCGAATGTGGCGCCTAGTTTGCAGTCATCTGCGAACTTGGTCAGCCGCAGTCCTTCCGTGTTGGCCTGTACCTCCGAGAAATATATACCGAACAAGAAAGGTCCCAGGACTGAGCCTTGTGGGACACCACTTGTAACTGGTTTGGAGTCTGACATGGCTCCAGCAATTCTAACCATGTGGGTTCTGTCCTTGAGCCAGTTTGCAATCCATCTAGTGACATAGGGGTTTATATTTAAGCTGGTGAGCTTATCTATAATGCCCAAGTGGGGTATTGTATCGAAGGCTTTTGCAAGGTCCAGGTAGGCTGTGTGGACCACCTTCCCCTCGTCAATGGCCTTGGTGACTGTTTCAAAGAAATCAACCAGGTTTAAGAGGCAGGATCTGCCCTTAACAAAGCCGAACTGGGTAGGATCCAGTGTCTGTAGGTCCCCAATATCTTTATTTATGAGGTCCATGATGATCCTTTCCATAGCTTTGCAGACCAAACTAGTCAGGCTTATGGGGCGATAGTTTCCAGGATCTGTTGAGGCACCACCTTTATGGAGAGGAACCACTGTTGCTGTACGCCACTCTTTGGGCACATATCCTGTAGTAAGGCTGAGATTGAACAGTAGTTTTATGTTTGGGTTTAGCTCTTCTTGGAGTTCATGTAGGACACAGCCCAGGACACTGTCTGGCCCCATTGATGCTGTGTTTTTTGCTTTGGAGAGGGCGGCTCTTACCTAAGCATCTGAGAAGTCAGGGGGCAGCACTCTGCTGGGATAGATATTTGCCCTTTTGGTGGGGAGGGGGGGAGAAGTTTGTGCTGAACCTGTCAACTAGGATGTTGGCAATGTCTGTGGGTTCAGTGTATTTTTTGTCATTTTGGACTAATTCTGAGCATATCTGGGAATTACCACCCAGGTTCCTAACATAACTAATGAAAGCCTTGTGATTATCCTTAGTGTCCTGTGCAATTTTTCTCTCGAAGCTGGCCTTAGACAATTTTATGAGTGCCTGTAGTTTTTTGCTAATACTGATCAGTGATGCCTTCCCTTTTTGGGATTTTGCTCTATCATTTAGTAGCTTCCTCCTTCTATTGTATAGTTTGTTTATGGCTGGGGTCCACCAGACAGGATGTCTGCCTTTGGAGGATTGGGTCTTGGTTTTATTTGGGATCACATGATCCATGCATGAAGGTGTTCATAGAATGCATTTATAAAGGATTCTGCGGTCTGGGCCGTATTTTCCACAGGCCCGGGGGCTTTGAAGGATTCCACCTCGGTTTTGAGGAGTGTGAAATTTGTTTTAAAGAAGTTTTTCACTGTGGTTTTCTGGGCAGGGGGTGGGGTCGGGATGTGAATATCCAGTGAGATTAGTTTATGGTCTGATCTTACCAGTGAGGGATACACTTCTGGTCTGGAGCATAGAGTCCCCATGTTGGTGATGATCAGGTCCAGTATGTTTTCCCCTCTTGTGGGAGTGGTAACAAGTTGTTCCATAGCATTTGAGTTTATAAATTCTAGGAACCTTTGGGCTAGGGTGTTGGAGCTAGAGTAATGCTCCCAGTCTATGTTTGGGTAGTTGAAGTTGCCCAATATAATGGTGTTTGGAGAGACCTTCATATTTTCCAGTGTTCTCAGAAAGGCCGAGTGGGGTTCCTGGGTTTGGGAGGGTTGTCTGTAGCAGGCTATAAACTGGAAGGCAGTTTTACCCAGTGTTAGTTGCACATGGATACTCTCTGATGCTTCGTGCTTTGCCACCAACCTGGAGGTGTGGGTATCTTTGATGAATATAGATACTCCCCCTCCTTTTGTGGTTCAGTCCAAGTTTTGGGGCCGAAAAGCATGGTATGAGGTATAACCTGGTAGTGCTGGGGTGCTCTCGGGAGCCCTGAACCAGGTTTCTGTTACTGCACAGATATCGATGTTCTCCATGCTAAGGAGAGTTTCGAGTGCATGCATTTTGAGGTTTAGACTTCTGGCATTGAGTAGCATTACTCTTAGTTTCTTATCCCTTGTGATACCTATGGAGGTGGGTTTGTCTTTTGAGCCTTGCCTAAAAAAGGCACTATATGGGGTAGCAAGAGCCTTTGCCAATATCCGAAAGCCCAGGGGTGACAGGTGCAAGCCGTCCCTAGTGAAGCATCGTGGCTTGTCGAGCATATCATCCCAAGCTGACAGGCATTGGATCCCCTTTGAATGACACCAGTACTTAAGCCAATTGTTGAAATTGATCATCTTGTCTTCATATTGTGGCATCATTCTTGGTGAGGGTAAGATGCTACTCAAGGTCAGGGTCATACCGGCCTGGGCTACATGCTCAGAGAGCTCCTTTATGTCTCTTTTCATGTAGTCCAGGGAGGTACGTCTCAGGTCATTCACACCAGCATGGACAATGACTGAGTCATATTTGTACTTGCCTTGGAGTGACCTGAGTGCTTGTGTTATGTGGCGGATCCTAGCGCCCGACAGGCTGCTCACCGTGACCCTCTCCTTGTTCAGTCTGTTGAGCGAGACGTCAGTGTGCCTGACGATAGAGCCACCTATTACAAGTGTATCAGCTGTGTTGTTTAGTCTTAAGGGCTGTGACTGTTCAGCACACTGGCTTTGTGAGATATGTGTTGCATGTGTTTTGTTTTGGGATAGTGGTTGCTTGGGTGTCTGCTTTGGAGGTCTCTGCTGTTTAGGCAGATCTTTATTTAGAGCCTCCGAGTATGTTTTTGTGTGATTATGTGTTTGGTTTGCTGTTGTGGCAGGTCTATGTGAGACTGGAATTGTAGTGAGTGTGGTTTCCTCCTCCTCCTGACTGGTTATGCCAGTACTGAGTTGAGAGAGCTTAGCCTCCAATTTGGCTATATGGTTGCATCTCTCACATGTGTTGGAATTTGTTGGGAGGAGGAGAGGGTTGTCTGTGTACATGAGGCAGTTGTAACATTGCCTCAGGATTCCCAGATTCACCAGCTGGACCGGAGAGGAGATTGACAACTGACCTTTGGACATGCTAGAATAATATTGGGAATTCCTTAATAATTGAAAACAAGGGCCAGTGGGGAGTGAGAGTGTAGTGCTTTTAATTTTTAGTGCTGACTTATATAATTGCTTTAGCAAGCAAGTGCCAGGTAACTTAAGTGCAATGTGTTACAGGTAACTTAAAATGCAAAAACAACAAACAGTAACTTTCTTTCAAGTGAAACAAGGAAATAAGTACAGTAAGCAATGCAGATATCACTAGTGATCCACAGAAGCGCTGAGAAGCCACGTATTAGGTGGAATTAGCGTTCCAGGGAAATAACAAGCAAACAAACAACAAGCATATAAACAAAGCTAGATTCAGCAGGCTGGGATCTAGTCTATGCTACAGCAAACAAGGTGTACCAATTTCAGTAAGATGCAGTTCAAATATTCAGGCACTATAAACCTTTAACCAGAAATTCCCAGCTCAGAAGGGCAGAGTCCAGCCTCTTCTCCCACAAGAGTGCAGACCACGAACCTTCTTAATGTAAAATAACTGGCCTGAAGCCCAAGTGCTTAAACCAGAACTAATACACTTTAAGAATAACAGACACTGGGCTCTCAATCAGCAGTTCCCAACTTAGAAGGATGAAAGCTACCTGTCCTGCCACCACAGTGCATGCCACAAACCCTCCTAATGTAAAACAACTGGTCTGATGCCCAAGTGCTTAATCCAAAAGACTTAGAATGATAGCTACACTTTAATCAAGTTACTACCAAGCAGTAATAAATACAATTGAATACTTTAGAGAATGCCTGGATTAGTGCTCAAGTTACACAAACAAAGCTAGATCCAGCAGGCCCGAATCCAGTCTATGCCACAGCAAACAAGGTGCACCAACTTCAGTAAGAAGCAGTTCAGATATGCATCCACTATAAGCCTTTAACCAGAAATTCCCAGCTCAGAGGGGCAGAGTCCAGCCTCTCCTCCCACAAGAGTGCAGACCACAAACCCTCTTAATGTAAAATAACTGGCCTGAAAGCCCAAGTGCTTAAACCAGAATTAATACACTTTTAGAATAACAGACACTGAGCCCTCAATCAGCATTCCCAACCTAGAAGGATGTAAGCTACCTGTTCTGCCACTACAGTGCAGACCACAAACCCTCTCAGTGCAAAACAACTGGTCCGAAGCCCAAGTGTTTAAACCAAAAGGCTTAGAATGAGTTACACCAAGCAGTAATAAATACAATTGAGTACTTTTAAGATGATGCAAAAGTAAAATAAAGTAGGTAGAAACACAAGTACAGTAAAAGCAGATTAATTTTTTTTTCTGAACAAGTGCTGAGATCAAAGAAACAGATTTGAGTGCTGAAACTAGAAAACTGGTTAGTTATAAGAAAAAAAAAACTAAGCTAGAAGGCTTCCCTCCAACACAGAAGGGCTTGGGGGCTCAGAAGCCTACAAATAATCTATACCACGTAACAGGAAAGGCAGGAAACAAGCTTACATTTTTTTTTCTGTGTCCCAGATGCTCTCTTTGTACACAGTAGGAGTGCTGAAATCAGAATATGATCTCACTGCACTCAGTTGAGTGAACAAATGAGATGGGCCCAGAAGGAGTATCCAGACACAAATTTACAACAATTTATTTTCTTTCTTTCTTTCTTTCTCCATCTATCAGTTCATCTATCCACTGTTGACAGGACTAGTCCCACTAAACTAGTAATCTCTTTTCAGGAAGACTTGTGTGATATTTCTACTACTACTGGAAATTTGGCCAGGGCATCAGGGAAACCTCCCTACTCTTTTGGATAGGAGCTTGTCAGATCTTTTACATCCACCTGAGCTCCCTCCAGCTCATGCATGGTTTAACATCTCATTTGATTTGTCTAAAGATGTGTACCACTGATGCATTATATTTAACATATGAGGTGAGAGCAGATTTTTTTTCTAAACATAACTATGTTGCACTTTGTTGTATTTATCTTGAGACTTTTTTGCTGGACTGGTTATCTGAATATTCCAACCCTTCCTGGGGCTGTTTAATATCAGTGTACAAGACTGTAACAGTACCAGATTGCGAGTAGCTATCAAGAAATGTGTAAACCATGTACTCACCACCACTATTTTTACTTTAATTTATTTTGACATATATATTGTCTTCAGTTTGAATCACAGATTTTATTTGGCACGCTTCCTTTTCTTGAGACAAACTGTTATCCTGAATACATGAAAGTTCATTCAGTTTGTATGCATTAATAATTCAAGTGTCAGTGTTGTTTTTGTCTTAGAAGTTTGCCTTTGACTTGATTATTTTTTATCACATATGAATTATCTGTAATCATATAATCAAGGAAGCCTCCAAACTCATGTCTAAATCACATAATCTTTACTGACTGTTGTAACCCACATGACTTACATATGGAAGATTCTTCTCTGGCTTGCAGTATGCCTGGAATCTTCACCTCATGGCTGTTAAAGTGTTTGTCTCTTGCTCCTCAGTTGACCTTCTCTTTCTTACTTGCACTTCCACTTTTAAATGCAGAGTTTTCATCATTCAGCCAAGTTACCAAGCAGCTTCAGAAATGTCGCTAGGTGTAAAGGCTTTCTGCACTGATAATGGGCTACAGCAATGAAGGCTGGAGTTTCAACAGTGAGGAAAAACAGCGCTGCAGTCAGATTTGAGATGCAAAAGTGTCTGTTTACTTGAAAAAAATAACAAAGTGATGAGTTTCACCTTCACAAATATGATAACATGAAAAAGTAAAAAAATATATATTTTATAACAAAAGGAAAATGAAACAAGGTCCTGTTGTATAAAACTGTGACACTGTAGAAACATAATTCATCAGGGATAATTCTCATAGCTAAGAAAAACTGCTTCAGAATATTGAAAACACTATACAGCATGAAGAAAACAGCATTTAGTGTCAAACATAGCTTTATCTGTTAAATATACACATAAATGAATACATAAAAAGGAATTCAATATGATGTGAATTTAACAGCTTTAAATGCAATTTCTTAAGACAAATTACACTAAACACAGACCTAACCAGTGGTTACACCAATTTAAAGACACAGCTATAACGTCATTGCTATTTATACACACACACATATATATATATATATATATATATATATATATATATATATATATATATATATATATATATATATATATATATATATATATATCAATGCACACACACACACAAACACACACACACACACACACACACACACATATATATATATATATATATATATACACACACACACACACACACACACACACACACACACACACACACACACACACACACACACATGCACATGCATACATGCACACACATACACACAAATATATTTTGCAGTAGTAAACTGGAGTATAGGAACTCTGGTTTGTTTTCCAGATTGCTTGTGGACTTTCCCCAAAATAGGTAGCTGCATATATTTTAAATATCTTTTAAACTGTAGTCTAAATACAAGAAAGACTGACTGGAATATTTTAATGTGTGGATGTCTGGTAAGTAACTAATAATGTGACTTTAAAAGTCTTAGTGAATCCATTTCTAGTTTTATACTTTTTAATTTATGGAAGTTGCAGGTGATTATTATGCTTGTAGTTATTATTTTTGTTAATGTTATACTCAGGCTGCATTCTCCTTTCGATATTACAGTTGTATATTCTCTTTTATATATCATTTTCAAGTTCTTTTTCTTTTTTTTACATCACTAATATAGTTTAGATTAAGTCCAGGTACAGTGAAACCTTGAAAAATCAGCAATTAAGCTTCTTGGAAGCCAAGAGGATGTCAACCTGATAAATGAACCTATTCATGTAGCTATCATCCTCTTTTGTAGTTTGATGCCATCCTAGTATGCCATCCGTTGTATTATCATCATTAAGTCTCTTGATTATATGTTTATCAGCTCTCTGAAATACTTTAGGTACTGTAGAAATGCTATATGGAATCCTCAGAAATCTATACCTTCTCATGGCCATATTACAAGAATATAGCTTAAAACTTTCTTCATGAAACCTTATTTGCCAGAAATCCCTAATTTGATTCAAGATTAGAAAAGCAATTTTCCTACTATCATGAAAAATTAGCTTGTTTTTCCATTGTATGAAATGGCTAATACTCTCAAGAGTGTTACTAATGTCTTGGAAGATCTATACATATATGAATTTTATCAATTTTGTTTCAAAAGGTACTGATAATTTACATGGAGCATGCATAACAGGCAACACTATAAGATCTGTATGTATATGATAAATGTCTGGTAATTAGCCTAGGTTAATAAATCATAACATTCTTTAAATAAATCATTACATTGAGCAATTTGTGATTTTTGAGTTTAACTTGGCATTTACACTTAATTGTTTTTACAATTTAAAACCTTTGACAAGTCAAGCGATTTAGTATAGATGGTGCAATCACTGTATTAGTTATCTGGAAGAGAATCTTATGTTTCTTTCTAATAAATTTGCACATAAGCATGAAGTAACCCTTTGCATGATCCCAAAAATAAGAAATGACCTGCACATAAGTTTGCATCAACTACCAGATTTCTAACCCAAAATGTTCACCCACCTGCATGACTCCTACTTTATAAAGCTATTCCCTAAAATACACAATTACTCTAAGCTCATGCACTTAAGAGGAAAGTAGCTTTTAGTCCCAGTGCTATGAGGTAGCGAGTTAAAACCATGACTTTGGCACAAGTGACCTGGGTTTGATTAGTGGAGCTGGCAGAGAGGGATGGGTATGCTTATCCTGGATGGGAGGTGGGGGGGGGTGCATATGCTTGGTGCACAATGTCTTGGCTTGATTCCTGTGATGGAGAGTGGATAAACAACCAATAGGTACTACCTGAAGGTACCCTGCAAATGTCAATCCCTTGTAGAAGTGAGGGGCAATGTAGCACTGACACTCATTGCATGTTCCACCTTCAGGAGATACAGGGAATGCATAAGGGTGGAAAGAATAGGGGGGGAAGCAATCTCAGGCAACACTGCAATGTTGCCCAAGCATCCATAACTTCCTCACCAGCCCCAGACATGGGTCAGTTATAGCTTTGGTAGATCCCATAGACCTGATGGATGAGGAGAAGATCTATAGCAGCTGATAGCTAGCTACAAGAAGCAAAAAACTGGGACAAAAAAGGAAAATAGCTTTATGCAAATAAAAATACCTATTAAATGAAATAAAAGATTTTTGTTAGGGCAGCCTTATTTTATTATTCTCTTGCTGAGGCTACTGCATGTCAGAGAAAGAACTATCACTAACAAAAACAGAATAAAAGTAAATGTGTTTCTGCTGTGTAAAATTTGGAGTATTATTGCTTTGTGTGTGTACATTTGTGGCTTAGATGTTTTACCTGTGATTAATCACATGAATGGCATGTATTTGATTATAGTGAATCCTTTTTCTGTGCATAACGTTTTGCCTTAGTATTCCAGAGTGTAGTTTTTTTTCCATGTACTAACTATTTGCATTTTCCTATATATACAAATATTTTGTTGATTTGGTGTTTACCAATACTGTAACATGTTTTGGCTAGGCACTCTGATATTCACCAGTTTTGCATATTTTTGTGTAGCAGTGATCCTGGGGTATGCACTAAAAATGAGAACTGCACAACTGTATGACCCAGTTAAAATAAATAAATATACCTAGTAGAGAACACCTAGATTTAAGTATGTGACTCTGTTGTTTATAGACTACACTAAACTATCACCACTTGTTGTTGCCCAAACACACGCAATTGCATGATCTTTCTTTTGAAATGATTCATGTGAAACACAGGCACAAACAGAAGTGTGATATAATACCCTGTGCTGCAGAATAGTGTATCACATCATGCTTCGCATGTATCATGTAATGCACTATGCTGCAGAACATCACAATTAACGTAGGAGGATGAGGGCCTCTAAACATTACAACCCAGAACAAATGCTTATCATAATCACAGCTCATGTCCTTCCTTAGATCTCTGTTGTAGTATTCCAAACTGTTGGGGTTATCTCGCCAAATAACCTAGACATCTATCCAGGGTACTGAAGCCAAAACCTTCTATAGAGTCATACATGTGCTCATAAAGGTACATAAGTGGACATATGAGCGTAAATCCTCAGACTATCTTGACACCAGTATGAACATGTCTCACATGTTTGTTAGTATCGTTGGCCTTCACTAGTTCAGATAAGTGTCTTTAGGGAACCATCCTTATTTTTTCTCAGTTGCATTGCTGGTTGTTGTGATTGTGGTAGCCAGATTCCCTAAAAGGATTTCCACTCCCAGTGCCTTTTCTGCTTAGGTGCAAAGCACAACTATAAAAATTGTGCAGTCTGTCAGTCCTTTGTTCCAAAGACCTTAAAAAAATGAATCTCAACTCCTACTTGGAAGGGCAGTGCTTAAGTACCTCATCCAAGCAAAGATGGCAGTCCCTTCTACCCCAATATCCCAACAATTCAAAAAAAAGTTTAAGAGACATAGGCCTGATATCATGACTGACCAGTCAGCCTCAGACATACTCACAGGTATTTTGGAACATGCAGTATGCCCATCATCTACTCAGATGCCCACTACAGCAACCTAACTGGAGTCTGCCTGAGGTTCGATTGCCAAAATGACTGAAGTTACTGATGATGGTGAAAAGAGGAAACCCTGTTTAAAAAATTCTAGAGGACCCAAGGCATACCTCAAGAGTTATTCATTGACATTTGCCAGGTGTCGGAGCCTCCGCATTTAGTCAAAGAGAATGCTGCACCTAGGTAAAAGAAAAAAAACAAAAAAAATGTTTCTTCTCCTAAGACATCCAAGAAAAAGAAGTGTCTGGATTTTTCACACAGTCTATTTAAGGCCATAATGGCATTCAGACTATCATCCTTTGCAGACACTGCTACTACTACTACTGTTTCTCCTACCACTCCCCAAAAAAGACATTTGGCCACTGATGATGAAGATTCTCTTTCTCCTGACACCCTTGTTGAAGAAGCTTCATTTGGCAAAACTATTGTTAATATGATGAAGCATTATGGGTATCAAAGCAGGCTTCTCCAAACAGAGATATTATACCCTCTTGGAAGTGGGCACCCCCTGCTCCTGCACTTGCACCATCCATTTGGCAAGCCTTGCTTGATGCCTTTCCTTCCACTTGGATTGCACCAAACTCCAGTCACCATCCCTTAAAAAGCCTGCCAGGATTTACAAGGTACCTGAGGACTTGAAATTTCTGTAGAAAAACCCTTTGGCAGACCCTTCTGTGTTTTCCACGTCTACAGGCAAGCCCATTATTTTTGGCTGTCAATGCTCTTTCTTCAGATAAAGACAGCAGGACAATAGACATATTGGGGAAAATGGTTTATATATCTTCCATTCTGGCGTTTAGAGTTCTGAATTATTACACCCAAATGACTAAATACTCATTGTCTATACTGGGCAATTTAAGTAAAAAAAATTGTCCTGCCTTGAGAAACCTGGCAGAAACAACAGACCTTACCTGTGGCTTCCCGAGTGGTGATGCACAGCAAAAAATGAAGCTATGATGCAGGAGAGCCTTCTTCCAGAGCAACTACAAGAGGTTCTGTGATCAGTAGATATGCATGGGCACATTCTCAGCCCCTCCTAGAAGATATTAAGGCAAAACGTTTTGATCTCCTTTAAACAAGGACCTTTGGGTTGGTCCAGATGTTGCTAATCCTTTCAAAAATTAAAAGAACAGGGTAAAATTATTAAGGACTATAGACAGATCATAGCACTCCTGTGCCAAGAAACCAAAGGAATTAGCGTGCAGACCCCAATTCCTTCAATTGCAAGGAATCTAGACCTTCTCATAATACTTAGAAAATGCCTAGGAAAAGATTCCAGGACAACCCTGACGGGAACACTAGATCTGGGAGGCCTTACAACAGAATAGTCTGCCCGACTACCCACTGACCCCCACCTACTCCTCGGTCCGTACCTATCCCTTTCTAAAAGGCTCACTTCATTCCCTAAAAAAAATGGCTACTCATCACTTCATGCAAATCTGTTCTTTCTGTCATTCAAAATGGGTAAAGAAATGTCTTGGAAAGAGTGCTTCCTTTCATTGGCATCCCTCCTCCTCCTCATAATCAGACACAGTTGCTCTCTCCCAACATTCAAGCCTTGGTCAAGACAATAGAACCATTGCCTCCACAATATAAATTTCTATTCCAGACTATTCCTTGTCCCATGAAAAGAAGGAGGGTGATACTGGATCTATCACCCTCAACACTTTTCTTTATATTTCATCTCACTCAAGATATTGTACCTACAAACTTTGCTACAATTCATTCTACGTGAACCTTTCCTGATGTCCCTGGACCTAAAAAATGTCTGTTCCCACATTCCTATTTGCCTTTCTTACAGGAAATTCCTTAAGTTTTCTACTGGCTCATCATATTTTTAGCTCTCTGCTTTGTCTTTTGGGCTTTTTACAGTCCCCTGAGTCTTCACCTAGTGTCTTGCCCAGATCATAGTTTACTGCAGGACTCAGGAAGTCCGGATATTTCCTTATTTGGATAACCTGTTACTACAGTCATCTTCTCAACAGATACTCTTGATTCATCTCAATTTCAGCTTGTCCCTACTTCAAGGCCTGGAGTTCACTCTCAAGCTAAAGAAGTCCACAATTAAACCAACCCAAGACCTAGTTTTGTGGGGAGCAGACTAGACACCAAACTCATGCAGGTTTTTCTACTACCAGACAAAGTGCAAAGCCTAACAGTTACTTCCTCTGTCTTCTTCATTTTCAGTCCAGCACTACAATGGAGATTCTTGGAACATGTGGATTCATGGCAGGAACCATCCCAACAGTCCCCTTTACTAGACTCCACTGAGGAAGATAAAGTGGTACCTGAAATTCACTTGGTCCCAACGTTCTCACTCCCTAGATACAAAGGTTCCCCTGCTGCCTTGCCTAAATTAGGGAATGCTGTGATGGATATCACAGTTAAAATTAAACCTGGGTCTACACTTCATACTCCAGAAAACATAACAGGAGCTGCACACAGATGCATCAGATGATGCATGTGAAGCATGGACACGCAACCAGACAGTCCAGGGACAATGGCCAACAAATCTAAGATCAGAACACATCAATCTGAAGGAGATCAGAGCACTAATACAAGCCTTGCAGATCCTCCCCAATTCTAGGATAGAAGGTCCCTTAAGAATGTTTATAGATAATGCAGTGGTCATATGGTACATAAACAGGGATGCACAGATCTTACCAACTATGCAGACTGGCTGTTATGGCATGAGAGCAGGCCAAAAAAGCAACCAATTGGTTTACATTCCTGTCACAGGACAATGTTCCAGCAGACTATCTAAGGAAGGGAAGATGTCCACAAGAGGATGCTGAACAGAGAGATCTTCCTAGACATAGTCCACAAATGGGGGTGACACAGATAAATCTACTTGCCTTCACTGACAACAAACAACTTCTGATCTTTTGAACCAGGACCTACTGTCCTCATGCTTGGAAAATGGGAGCAAAGTCCTTTTCTTGGAAAAGGATGGTTTTACATGCCTTGCTCAACTTCTTTTTCTTCTTCTTCTAACCAAGGTTTTATTAAATATCTCAAGAGAGTGCCCAAAGATCTTACTGGTGACTCCCTTTTGGCCAAGGCAGCATGGTTCCCCCTTCTCTTCCACCTAGCGAAGGGCCATCACCACAAGCTTCCTTCCACAGTGGACTTGCTTATGCAGCAGAAGAACTCACTACTTCATCTCAACCTGTCATCCCTCAGTCTGACATTATGGGTGATAGTATTCTGATCCCTTTTACCTGAAGACATTCTTCTGGTTCTCCTTGATGCAAGAAATCGTACTACTAGGAAATCTTACATAGCAAAATGAAAAAGATTTAATACATTGTGTCTGGCTAAAAAAACAGGAAGTAGTGCAGGCTAATACCCCAATGGTTCTCTCTTATTTTTGTCAGCTTTTTAAATCTGGCCTAGCATACTCATCTATTAAGGCACACATTTCAGCCATTCAGACATAATCAGTTGCCTACATCTGGACTGGTTTACTATTGAAATGAAGAATGGCATTTCTTCATTTGCTTACATCAGTGAAAGATAATGTGGGAAAAAATCGTGTTTCCTACATTCAGTTGAATATCAGTTCTCTGATGTCCACATTTGATGTAATTTGAAATAGCTTTAGGTGACATCAGTCACCCAGGCTATTCACCGTAAATTGCTGTTAGACTTTCACACTTTACATTTGTTATTGTGAATTTGTAGTAGTCTGGTTTGGCATTTTGCCTCTTTGTAACTGTAATTTCTACCACATGCCATTTGATTCCGTGCAGTACGAGATTTCAGTAATAAACCATCTGGATCCTCCTGTTCTGGCCAGATTAGAAGTAGAACATTCTTAAAAGGTGTACTCCACCTGAAACCTCCAAGAAAAGCTAACCCACCTACTTGGAACTTAAACTTTGTGTTGGAAAAACTCACTCTACCTCCTTTTGAACCAGCAGTTTCTACCTCTTTCAAATTCTGTACTTGGAAAAATATTCTCCTGGTAGTGCTCACCTCTGCCAGACAAGTCTCTGAACTAAAGATCCTAGTGCAAACACTACCTTCATTCCTTACCTTTTCCAGCAAATGGTGATTGTACTTCAACAGTGGCCTCATATGGAGCCTTCTATACAGGATATGCTCTAGAACAATTGTAGAAGCAGCTATTTGGTTTTGTGTGCATACCTTTACCACGTATTACAGAGCAGATGTCTTTTCTAAGTTATGAGCTACATTCACCAGGTGAGTCCTCTATGGGTTACTGGACATTTCTCCTGTTTCCCATCTTTCTACCCTTTACTTCTCATAAACTTTGGGAATCACGCAACAGTTTCGAGTACTGCAACAGTGATCTAAGGAAGGACACAGTACAGTTATGTAAAACGTTACCATAACAATAGATGTCCTATTGATCACTACTGCAGTATTCGTTCCCATCCTACCTTCCCCTATCTTTGTTTCTTTATTCCCATTCCAAGGGGGTGCCGATATCTCTTTTGTCTCTCCCCTTTAAGCTAACCAGCTTGTTTCATTTGTCAGGCCTTTTCAGGCTTTCTGGCTTGGAGACTGCCTTACAATTTCTGCTCATACATCCTCTTATGTAGTCTTATGTCTGTAGGCTTAGGTCATACATCACACACATGGCTCCATGGAAGGTTTTGACTTTGATACTCCAACTGGGCATCCAGGTTATTTGGAGAGAATGCTAACAGTTTGGAATACTGCAGCACTGATAAGTAGGACATTTACTGTTATAATAAGTTCTTAAACAACTGTACTTTTTATTTGCATGCAATGTGCAAAGTGGATAGGCTGGCCGTTGATTACTTTGGAAGCAGAAAAGCTGTAGTGAACACAACTTAATGGCTTAAAATGCATCTATAAAATCACTAACTAAAACACTGCTAAGCTACTTAGATCAACTGTCAAAATCAATATCAGCAAGTACAAGTGACAGAGCAAATCTCATTGCTGCTTTGTGTGTGTGTGTGTGTGTGTGTGTGTGTGTGTGTGTGTGTGTGTGTGTGTGTGTGTGTGTGTGTGTGTGTGTGTGCATCCGTATCTGTGTATATATGTGTGCATGTGTGTTTGTGTGCATGTGTGTGTGTGTGTGTGTTTGTGTAACTTGCTTAATATTGACACTTTTTTTTATTTATACATTTGCTGTAGAAGTTCATTTTCTAGTTTTCTGGGTCAGTAAGCAGGATCCAGTCTTTCTCATGGAGGTTGTAATAAAGCCCACTGTTATACTCTTTGGCCTACAGGGTTAGAATGAAGCAGAAAGTCATGCTCAGTGGCCTAGAGTGTTAGAATGAAGCAGAAAGTCATGTCCTCTGGCCTAGAGGGTTAGAATGAAGTAGAAAGTTATGCTGTCTGGCAGCTTGTGGTAGTTGAGATTCACTCATGCGAAATGGTCTGGTATACAGATGGTACTTACGGTTCAGGGATGTACTAATGATCATCAGGTAATAGAATGCAAGAGAAATTGTATCAGCTGTGAAACTGGATTTACAATGATTTACCAATATGGCAGTTAGTCCAGAGCATTAAACCGATGAGTGGTTCATAGGTTCATAGTAGATTACTAGGCTAGTGGCTTAACAGCCCTTACAAGCCTAACCAGTATAACCCAACTTTATCCAATGTATGGTCAATAGGAGCAAGAAGATGGCATGGATTAGTGCCTGTGCAATGAGTATCTTACAGATTGCCCCATTCCATAAGGGACATAGACATTACCCCAGGTATGAATTTACAATTCCCCATCCAAACTGCATTTGAAGAAGTTCAGGGAATGGTTCTGCTTAATGTAAATATGAAGCCTGTTCCAAAAAAAGGGCAATCTCTTAGACGTATATCTATATCTCCAGTAGTGATTTATGATTTATGAGTTCCTACCTGTAGTCTGGGGTTCCTCAGTTGCCGCTTGCTCACTGTGTCACTGAGTAAGTGGTCTAATCAAAATGTGTTAGTGTTGTTTCACACTTCAGAATGAATAAAATCATCTGAGAGTGGGAGTTTTGAACACTTTTGAACACTTTTGGTCAAGAAAAAGGCTGAGTGAGCAAAGTTTCATACTGTATGCCTGTAAATAACAAATAAGTAATACAATTGCAGTATGCTATATTTATAATTTTTTCTCAAAATGCCACCTATTTCTAAGATGCGCACACTTGTATTTTATATTTCTTTATAAACATTGCCTTTTTTCACATATGGGTATTGCTAGATAACTTACTTGTATGTATTTATACTTGTAATATGTACTTAGTGTATCCAATGCGGGCCGCTTGAGGTTCGTTAGGTTGATAAGCTCGAACGTATGACTCTGCTTTCCATTGTAAATCCCTGCCAGGATGCAGTTTATAGGTCTATGCTGACAGCGATTTGTTTTGTTTTTTTTTAGTATTTTTAATTTTTTTTGCATGAAGATGAAGTTGGTATATATAATTACAAGGGGCTTAGCTACCTTCGAAACACTTATTTTAAAAGTTTTCATTTGCTCAAATTCCTCGTGGGTTGTACTTGGTAAGCTGAGTGTCAGGGACCAGTAGACAAACTCATACTAATAGGGGTTTTGTCTAGTGGTCCGAATGAGAGTAAAAATGCCTTTTTATCAGCAGCCCTTCTACCTCTTTCCCACAAAACAAACATTTTATGCAAGGTCACGTTATTTTCCATTGCAGTGTCTTATGTATTAATGATAACTACTTGAATTATATTTAATTGGCTAATATGCAAAATGGTTAAAGTCTCATTTTTGGTCTTTGGAATACAAAGCTGTTAAGTAAGTGCTGATATCTCATACAGCCCACTTCCCAGATTTTCCAGCTAATAACTCTTGTGGCAGAATATTCCACCTTGAGCACAAACATTGGTAACACAAGAGCAGTGTAGCACAATGTCTGGAAGCAAGTATATGTATATTGGAATTTGGGCCATGCATCTGCATTTTGTTTTAAGTCACACTTGTTTGACCAAACAGATGTCGAAGGTATAAGCCTCCAGGGCAACAAACACTTTGTTAAACACTAATCAGTCAATGAATTAATTATTCTAATTCTGTAAGAGTGATAGCCATCTGAGACTGCTGTCCCTTTCTTGTAACAGCTGGTGTTTACTTACTTATGAAATAATAATAATACTGAAATCCTTTGATATAAGCATAAGCAACTGAAATTATATTATAAATATTTGAACAGTAAATGCTATATAATTATGTGACTAAGTGAAGACCATTTAGCCAAAAACAAGCAGCTGTTTCTAATACTACTAAACTCTAATGAGACTAGGGGAAAAAAACTAAGAAAAAAAGCCATTTGAATGTTTCTAAGGTATAGAAATGGAAGGGGGAAAAGTTTGTGAATATTGTCCTGTTTTGTTCTGTTGCCAGAAGTCTATATGAATATTCATTTTGCCTGAATCTACTATTAATTTTTTATAGCTAAAATTTTGTAGGCAGGAGTAAGAAATCAGAACATTTTCCAGCAGGGCAAAACAGAAGTGTGGAGCTGAACATTTATTTAGTTCTTAATAGGCTACTAGAATAACTTTAACTTGATTTTGTAGTGGACCAACTAGCAATCAAGACACTAACTAAGGCTTTTGTTAATTTGATCAATGTTTTTATAACCAATTATCAACATTAGTAAGCAACGTGGATACCTGTAGACATTTAAAGAAATTGATAAACGGAAGTAATAATGCATAAGGAAAGATAAAGAAAGTGTTAAAGAATGCATGTTTACCATCTGTCACGCACATCCAAAATGCAATCAGTGGGTAATGAGTACCCGAGACACTTCTTAGCCATTAGTAAAGCCTGACTGTCAGTTGGATATTGAGGAAGACATAGGGTAAACTGTCTCATATGCCATTCTTAAGTATAGGAAGACCTTCACCACTGATCTCAATTTATTTTCAGCATATCATGCAGGTCACAGCTCACTAAGGTGCATAAATCATGGCTTAATTTTAATATCTTCTTGAATTGAGGCTGCTGTTGCAATGTAGGCTTTTGTATTGACAAACTTGACCAGATGAAGCATGTTGCTCTTTCCCACATTGAGATCTCATGTAAGAAGGCAGTACTCCTATCCAGAGATATCTCAGCTATGGCTACCTGTTTGGCCATGCCTTTTTTAGGTTATGAACAGTGTGGGCAGCCTGCCCTGACCAACTGTAAAATGTTTCTATCATTTCACTTTGAATATGAAGTGGCTGCTTGATTCTTTGCTAAAAAGATTGCCACCATTAAACCTGCACTTCTTCCTCGTGACTCCATAGGCTGAGGCTATGAGATCACCCTCTGTCTGGTGGTGTTTTGTTTTGTATTCCTGATTTGGATTCTCTAATGGCTGTGGTTGCTCTTTTGTATCCTGATTTGGATTAATGACTGTCATATTGGATGCAGGTCATATAACTTCCACACTGTATTCCTGTCGCTTCCCACATGTTATTGCCTGTTGAAATACTCTGGAAATAGTTGTTTATCAGATGCCGAAATCCTCCATGATAGGTGTCTTTTTTTTTCTATAATGTGGGAGTCATTTATTCTATCACTCCTCAGGAAACCATTTTTAGCTCTCACCACTCTTAATAACTATTGCCCTACCTGGTGCCTTCCCTTTATGTGTAAAGTTATCAAGAAAGTTATTTCTGCAAAGCCTGAATCATACTTAATTGCAGCGAGCTCTAGGACAGGTATAAGTTTGGATTTCAGAGTTTATTTATTTGATTTATTTAACATTTGTTTACTGGGAAAGTCCGACTGGACACAGATCCATTTTCAGCAGAGGCCCAGGGAGGCAGTTAGCATAGTAGTGAGACAACCTGAGTTAGAGTAGTTAATGAGCTGATTATGACTCCAGTATGATGATGTCTTCTACTTCTCTGTATGTCATTTCAGACATGATGACAAGGTACAGAGTCCAGGGAAGCAAAACAGAACCATATGACATGATGCATGCATGCATGCATGCTTAGCCTTATGGATATATTTAATGCTGCATCGTACCATATGTGACATCTGTCCTCCCAAGCTATCATTTTTTTATCAGTTATACAGGGCTATAAGCGTGCAGCATTGTAATAGACTAGTGAAGTCATGGTGGACTCAAGATGTCATAAGATGTGTAAATGAGTAGTCTGTAAGTGCATGTAGAAAGAAACAATGTAAATATATTTTAGCCTTATGGAAATAGTTAAGGGTCTACTGCACTATATATGGCATCCCCTCCTTAAACTATGCATTTTAACAATTATACACAGCTGCAAGTATGCTGTATTGTAATAGATTAGGAATATCACATAATAGATACACACCAAACTGGTACTTGCTTATATTAACAAATAATGCAAATATATTTTAAATGCAGTGGAAATGTACAGTTATTAGACCATGTTTATGAAAATCTCTGCTTGGATACTGTGTCACAAAACCATTCAATCTGAATGCGTTTTTAAATATCCTGCCAAATCTAGGTAACTGAGTGCGTCTAGTAGTATCACAAGTTACAGTACACCCAACAAAGAGTTGTGATGACTCAGTGAATCAGGTGGCATATCGGCTGATGTAAGATCACCAACAGGGCAGGTATACATTTCTGGACAGTCTCCATCTGGCAACTATGTTATTTCAAGTTTTTGTCAGATGATAGAATTTTTGGAAACTCAGACTTCAACTTTCAGAAAACTTGAATGTAACAAAACAAACAGCTCTACATTTTTGTAGGGGGGGGGGGAGCTACCCTGCACCCTATACATACTAATTCAGAGATTGCAGTACAGTGGGGAAAAGAGTAAATTCCTCTATCCCCACTTTACCATAATCTGCATACACATGCTTCAAGTATTTGGAATATCGAACCTATTGTTCATATGAAGTTTGAGTTTACAAAAACTTGATCATCTGACATAAATCTAAAGTAATACAATTGCCACCACCCTATATTGGGAGTATTGTAACTTGTGGTACTACCAGATACACTTACCTAAATTTGACCATTATTTCTTGTCTGTAACTGTCACAAACTGGATTTCTTTCAGACATATCAATATTTTTTATGCTGACAACAGTCCAGTCCTATATAAATGCCTGTAATTACATCATAGACTCAGGCCATCTTAAGTCTCAGTGATGTAGGACCTGGGTATATTGGCTTCAACTATCTGAACAGATTTCTTTAGTTACAAGTTACTGCACTAAACCCGACACTACCTCCTCCATCTTCCCAATACTATCACTCCTCCTCAGCTAACAAGTATAAGCATACCATACCTATGCTCACTGCATGCACTCTCCTTGCATGTCTTACATCCTACCAAAACTCCATCATTCCCCCACTCAACCACTACCACTGTACTACTACTCACACCACCACCACTCATGTCTCACCCTCACTCAGTTCCCCTCCCACCAACTCAAGAACCATCCCTATGCACCCCCCACATATTGTAGCAACTATATTACTCAAACATAAAGCATCCCTACAACTTAACATAGTAACCCTCCCACCATACCTGTTACCAACAGAGCACAATCATAAAGTTTCCCTAATAAACAAACACATTCAAAAACTGAGAAGACTAATAACCTCTTGAATATCAAAACTAGCCCTAAGTGGAGATATCCACCCCAGTCCTGACCCTACCATCTCCAACCCCAATCCTCATAATCAGACTAGAAACCACAACTTCTCCCATATCACAGCCAATAGAAAGCCAAGTGACTTCCTTCTACTTAGCCTAAATATTAGAAGTATGTCCAACAAAGTCCATGAACTCCATGCCACCATAGACTTGTACTCCCCAGATATAGTCATCCTGACAGAAGCCTGGCTAAAACCTCACATTACCAGTGAGCAAATCCTCCCTACCGGTTATGGCATACTAAGAGTAGACCGGCTAAACAAGAAAGGAGGCGGTGTAGCTATAATATTTAAACAGCATCTAAACATCCAGATCTTAAAATCATCAGCTCCACAAATAGGCAATGAAGAAATAATATATACCAACCTCAAAATAAACCAAAACAAAACCATCAACATAACTGGATGCTACTTCCCACCTGGCCAAAACATCCCTCCACTAGAAAACCTCCTCAACTGGTCTACCCACCATCTCCCCAAGAAACTTTAATTTTACGTGATTTCAATATTGACTGGCAATCCTGTTCTGGCAACCATCCAACCATCATGTAAACCTTCATGGTTTCACCCAACTAGTCCAGTCGCCAGTCAGGATAAATAAAAACTCCAACAAGCACACTACCCTGGATTGGATACTAGTCAATAAGAGCCCCCAGTCATATATAACATGCTGCTTATCAGATAGCCTCAGTGATCACTCCCGAACATTCCTACTCAGAAAGTACCTATACCAAGTGAAACCTGTCATCTACCACCGAATACGTAAAAAAACTATACTTTATCCCACTCACATTCATCTCTTCCCTCAAAGAATGTAACTGGCATCCTCTAAAGTACCTCAGTCTTGATGACGCAGTTGAACTTTTTAATACTACCTTCCTGAGCATCCTTAATTACCATGCCCCCATAAGACTTTCCAGAACCAAAGGACAACACTCCCCATAGCTACAGAAAACCACTGTCAGAAATGAAAAACAGGGATAAAGCCTGGGAGCACTGGTGCAAAGCCAAAACCCCCTCAACTAGACAGAAATTCCTAGAACTACACAATAGAGTCAAAAAGCTCATAAAACAGGACAATTCCAATACTACCAGTCTCCCCTAGACTCCTCCCAACACAGCCCCAAACAATTCTGGTCCTCCATAAACTCCATCCTCCACCCAGGTAAAGTCAGTACCCCTCCACCTAACATCCCTCACTCCTCTGAAAACATTGTTACCTCATTCACTACACACTTCACACAGACCATACTATCTCTAGCTAAACAACATAACCCCCCTCCCCTCCAACCCACACCTTCAACTAGTAATCTCCCCACTGCCTTCTCTTTTTCTCCTGTACCTACCTCCAAAATAAAAAGCTCTTTACTAAACTTAAGCCCACCAAACTAGCAGCAGACAACCTACAAATCGCAGCTGATGCTCTGGCCTACCCAATATCCATCTTGATTAACCGATCTCTGTCAGAAAGTTATGTTCCCTCACTATGGAAAGTATCACATATAATTCCCTTCCACAAAGGCAGCCCCTCCACAGAACTAACCAATTTCCGCCCCATAGCTATTCTCTCTCCACTCTCCAAAATACTAGAGAGATGGATTCACTCTCAGGTCTCAAACTACCTCCTTACTAACAGCCTCCTTTCCAATACTCAGCATGGTTTCTGACCAAACCATAGCACCACCACTGCCTTACTCTCCTTTACTAACACTATCCTTCAGCATAAAAACAATAGCTATCTCTCCTCTGCTACTTTCCTAGACCATTTGACATGAAGCATAAAGCATTTGACATGGTTCCACACAAACAACTCATCTCTGTCCTCAATAACCTATCCTTCTCTCAATCAGTCACCAATTGGTTTCAGAGTTACCTGTCAGACCGCCAACAATCTGTTGTATGGCAGAATGACATATCTCCCCAACTACCTATCTCTATAGAGGTTCCCCAAGGATCCATCCTTGGACCCCTACTCTTCTCTATTTTCACCAATAACCTCTGCCACCAAACATGGCACACTCATACACTACACATCATCTACTCAGCCCAATCCCTACCCAGACTGCAAAAAGTCACACAGGAAGCCTTTTACTCTGTTGAAACTTGGTTATCCGATGCCCAATTAATACTCAACCCAAACAAAACTAAATTACTCATCTTCCAACCCACCAAACATACTCAAAACAACTCTCACTTTAACATCACAGCAAAAGACAACACCACTATACACCCAACAGAACACACCAAATTGCTAGGAGTGGAAATAGACAATAAACTAAAATTTGACATTCACATATCCATGACCATAAAAAAAGTCCACAAAAAACTAGGAGCGTTATACAGAAATAAGCAACTTCTCACCAAAGCAGCAAAGATTTCAGTAGCAAATTCCCACCTTATCTCCACCCTACTTTATGCCTCTCCAATATATACCAACCTAAGGCAATGTGATCTAAACAAGCTAGAGGTCTGCTACAACAAAATCGCCAAATTCACCACAGGGGCATCCTACCGTAGTCACCACTGTCTCTCACTTGCTAAACTGGGCTGGCTTGAACTCCCTCACCTCCTTCAATGGTATCAACTCACACTCACCCACAAACTAGTAAACC
Source organism: Protopterus annectens (assembly GCF_019279795.1). NCBI lineage: Eukaryota > Metazoa > Chordata > Ceratodontiformes > Protopteridae > Protopterus > Protopterus annectens. The sequence continues at coordinate 1,708,029,284 of NC_056741.1, read as the reverse complement.
ATCCACTAAATATCCCATCCCTCCAGAATCTACTCCAACCCTATCGCACCACCAGACCACTAAGATCCAGCAATAAAAATCACTTGCATATCACTAAAGCCAATAACTCTGCTGGTGAAGCACTATTCTCTTGCACCATAGCCAAATTATGGAACTCCCTCCCACCCACAATTACCTCCATACCATCGTGCACCCACTTCAAAACTTTACTATAAGTGCACCTAAAAACATGCTGGCTATGCCCTTGCAACTCCAACTCTAATATCATCCACCCACTACCTTTCTTTCCACCCCACTAACTACCTTGATTATAGCAAGGTCGGATGCTCATAAGCCTAGTACTTATTATACAGCAGGAACTTCTTATTGTAACATTTGTTAATGTTTGTTATGTACTTCACAGATAAAGATTCTAGTTGTCTACTGATGTACTATGTTCTTCATCTGTAACTATGTTTGTAATTGTTAATTGCTATGTTAATCAAATTGTTAATTGCTACGTAAATCCAATGTAGCTACTGTCTGTATATTTTAACTGTGGAGCTTTTCTCCCTGGGCTTCTACTGAAAATGGACCTACGTCCAGTCGGACACCACCGGTCAACAAATGTAAATAAATAAATAAATAAATAAGAGCTAATAAAGAATTTATATTCTGAAATTACCATGGCTGGGAACATTTTTGACTGTAGAATTACAGGCTATTATTAGAAATTAGTGTGTTAGGGATGTCATAATATGAAAAAAAAGGATTTTGTCAGTCTAGTGACTGGTTGTGAAAAAGTATCTCTTTGTCAGACTTCTGGATACTTTGAATAATAGCCCATATGGAAGCTGTACTGACTGTCCTTGAGATGAATCATATTAGCAGCTATATTATTCCACTGCCTGTCTGCTATTTAATGAAATATCATAGTGCCCTCAATTTTGCATTTGTGAAACATTTCACTGATTTTATGTTTTTTGACCATAAGATCTATTTGACAAGATATATCAGGCCAAATATCATGTCACATTTTCTTTCTTTAGGCTTCACAATGCCCAAGTACATTTTATGAGTTCAATGGACAAGTCTGTTACATAGTGGTTTTGGTATAATTGATCTGTTGGATTTAAGCAGCAGTCTTTGAGACTAATGAATGTCACAACAAAAAGAGAGTAGTACTGAGTGGTAATGGAACAATTTTCTTGTCATAAAACCATTATCACAGTTCCATACATTTCTGCATTTGTAGCTCCGTGTCTCCAGTACTGTAGGTAAGGTTTTGCAGCCTGTCTTCCAAGAACAGTTTATATGTTGTAGTTAACATGACTTATGTGGTAGTAAAAGTGATTTCCTTGACTGTTTGATAGTTTCCTAGAGTCTTTATACTTACACTGTAGTCAGAATTGACTTATTTTAGTTCATATGAGGTTACCTATATGTAGTATATCTAACTAAGCCAAAAAATATTTTTTTACTAGCTAAGCTGTTGCTGCTACCACCAGAGATATCTCTGTACATTTGTTTTAAATTGCTTTAGCATCTAATTGCATGGCATAATATTTTATAACTCTGTATCTTTCAGAACACAGGTCACTAAGGTCATTAGGGGCATGTATTTAACTAACTAATCCCGTTTCATCTTTTTTCATCTACAGTATTTTACTTCAGTTACAATATCTGGTTTTCTTGCTTTTACTTTCTTAACTGTTGGTACTTGATCCCATGTGAACTTTATTTTTCATTTTTAGTAGTTCATTGTGATCCGAGATTTCAGTGTCCCTCATCTTCTAGTATTTTGTAATGTTTGCAGAATCTCCAGTGTAAAAACTTTACGGCATTGTTGTGTCTTTCAGTATAGAAACCCTCTGTGATAAACATATTACAACCTGTAACAAAATGTGCAACTGCTTCTAGTTCTGTAATGCAGTACCTAGAATTGTTTGCATCTTCCACTTTTTTAATACATTTTTGAAACAACCCATAAGCCATCCACTGTTTTGTGGTGCCATTACTAACCTTTCATATTTTGGTTTAAGTTCATCTGTTCTTAGCCATTCATGGATTAAATCGTGATCAATGTGTGATTGTTCCAGGAATTCTGTACACTCCCCACTGTGGATTTACAAATTTTCTTTCATCTCTCTTTTCTTTATTTAGTATTGTAATGCCAACATTTTTAGAAGCAGAATACCTCTGTTGTGACTGTTCCGAATACTAAATAATGTTGTTTTGGAGAAACTTGGAATGGTCACTTCAGAGAGAGACTTGGAATGAAATTAGGTAAGTATTATACCATATCCAAAAATCTCAATAAGGAGTCTTTACCAGGAGGACCACCCATACAAACTGATGCCCATATTTTTTGATCTGTTTGAATGCTTTGGCTAGTTAACACATACCACAAGTATGGGATAGTGTTATGCATAAACAGTGTTTGTCTTTTTTAGTTTGAAGTTGTTAAATCTCAGCCAGTCAAGCAGTTGTTTTAATCTCATATCATATTGTGTTCTTTAAATTTACTGTACAGGTTGAAATATCATCTGTCATATTTACAACATTCCCAAAATCTTTAATAATTTATTTAACAATTCTTTGAAATGTTATCTGTAGCTGAAGAATTTCTAAACATTATGTACAGCATGATGTAACCTCCTAGTGGCTTATTAAAGGTCTGGCTCCAGTTTGATTTAACTGATGCACTGGATTGCATGAATCACTGGACAATATTTGGCTCTAGGCATTCTGTAGACCACTCCTGTGAGAAATTTTGTGGACCCACTTTCCCTCAAAGTTGCAATGCTCAAGTCCTGACAGACACCTCATATGAACCTGTATCATGTATGACCATATATGCCATGTTGTTAACCTAAGTTGAAGATCCCTTTTGTTTGGCAAAGTTTTTAATATCCTGCATCCATATTTTGCAATTCTTTCTCTTAAGGTTACTGAAACATTTTTATTCACATGAATAGCTGCAAGTCACTTCTGGTATTATTTTATTTATTTTGCTAGTTTATTTATACTTTGTCAACTGGGTTAGTCCCACCAGGCTAATGGCCTATTTTCCTGGGGAAACTTGAGGTGCTATTTATACTACTTGAAAAACTTTGACCAGAGCATCAGGGAACTTCATATACTCTTGGTAGTGGGGGGAAGGCTTTGTGTGTTACACATCTTGACTTCCTTTTTCCTGTCCAGGCACCAAGGCAGCCAGTAGAAACAGGGAGAAAACATGGCTGATTCAGCTTTTGCTGAAAATGGAGTGAAAGTTGCTGAAATGTAGTTGAAATGGTAGAATCACTACCAGAAGTTTTTCTAATGATGTTGATGCAGAAGAAACAGTGACATTGGAGGAAAAGGAGATTGTAGCTGTAACTGAGATGGATTCAGAGGAAAACTTTCAGAGGAGATTGTGTGAAGCAGACACAGTTACTTCTGAAAAATGAATAATTACAACCCACCAATCGGGCAGGTTGCGGGATGATTATTTGGAAGAAATGGTAAATGAAAGTGAGCCAGAAAGTGGAGCAGCAATTTCATGGAGTGACATCATGGAAAAAATAGAAGAAGAAAAAGGAGAAGAAGAAGAGACTATGCCAGAAAAAAAGTTCTAGAGACAAAAAAAGTACGTACAAACCATTGGAGAAGGAGTAAAGAAGAAAGAATTTTATTTATTTATTTTATTTTACATTTGTTGACCGGGATAGTCCGACTGGATATATGTCCATTTTCAGCGGAGTCCCGGGGAGAAAAGCTCTGACAGGGTTAACAATGACAGATAGTTACAGAGACATATTGACAATTTACATAATATACAATGAAAAAAAATTTTACAATAGCAGATACAATTGGTTACAGTTCAATGTATTAGAGATGATTTAGTAACTAGTAGAGTAGTACAAGAAATGGCCTAGTCGTTAGCTAATATTTGTTATTCTAGATTGACCTCGAAGGTTAAATTGCTCATAGGACTGTTGTGTTTGGTGAAGAAGAAACAAAAGAAATGAAATAGAAGTATACAGTATGTGTGAGCAGCAAAAAAGAAGAAAGTTTGGACTGGTATGAGGTTTGGGACTCTGTCATATCATCTCTTGGTGTCAAAGCAAAAGAGGGAAGAGGATTTATTTTAATTAATAAAGAGACTTTTTTTGACTTGATATGTGACTTGATATTTGGGCACACAATGGAAACTTTTTTTGGCTGCATATGAACAAAAGAAAAATATTTATCCATGATCAGAATATGTGATGCAAGTTTTTTGCAGGCAATAACAACAAAAAACAATAATGATCCAGTTTAGAAATGAAGTTGAACCAAAAGAATTGAAAGAACATTTGTTAACTATATGTAAAGAAGTAATGGACACTTCAAAAATATATGATGAAAGAGGACTATGGACTGGGGGATGGGAATGTGGAGTAATACTGAAAATGGAAAATGATAATGTTACGCTTGTATGTAGTATTATTGATGTTCTTGGTAACAGGGGGTTTGTAAAATACAGGGGTCAACCAAAGACTTGTTATTTTTGTGGACAAATGATCATTTATTCAATGAATGTGAGAAAAAAATGTTATTTATGTGGTAAAACAGGGCACAATGCTAAAAATGTGATTTAAAGTGCAAAACATGTGGTAGTGCTGGCCATTCGTGGCTAGAATGTGAAATGAATGTGCAATAAAATGGAAATGAAAATGAAGTTATACAGGAGAAAGACGCAGAAAATGTGTTATACAATAAATGTACAAAAAGATGTGACTGATAAAGAGCTTCTACATAAAGTTAAAGAAAGTAACAAGGAAAAAGAAACAGAGGAGACAAGTGAGGAAGAAGCTGATTGGTGCCAGTAAGAAATAAAAATAATTTGATAGGGAAAAGAGTTAAAGAAAGGAAAAGAAAATTCAAAAATATAACGCTTAGAGAAAGTAAGAAGGGAAAGGGGTAAACATTTTATTATACTAACTGTTCTTAAAAACTGAAAATATTAGCCTTAAATGTGAACAGTATGAAAAATCTTAAGAGAAGAATAGGTATATTACAATGGTGTGCTGCAGAAGATGCATAATATTATTGTTTTAGAAGATATCAGATTATTAACAGAGGAAGAAGGAACACAAACTGAAAAACTTTGGAATGGTGAGGTAGTTTGGAACATGGGGAGAGAAATGTGCTCGAGCATATGTGTATTATGTCAAGAAAGTATTACAATATTAGATGTAACCATAGTGGAACTGGGATGAATTATGGTAATAGACTTGAGAAGGAAAAAACTATGTGTATAGAATTATAGCTTTACCTTCATATGTAACAAAAAGTGAGAGAGAAGATCTTTACAAATATTCTTGAATATGTTTGTGTAAATATGGACATTATGGTGGTGGGTGATTTTAATTGTAATTAAAGAAAAAAAGAGCAATTGTGATGCTAAAATGATTAAGGAAGTTATAAAAGGTGGAAAGTTAAGTGTATGGGTGAATAACCACTGGACCTACAAAAAGAATGACATTAGGACAGAAATTGATTTTTTTTTAATATCTGATAGTTTAAAACTTATAAAAAAAGGAATTAAGCATGCTGGATTTTTAGATAATGTGGCTATATGGGTTAAAGTACAGGACAATGAATAATATATAAGAATAGAAAGAAGAATAAAGATAATTAATGAAAAAGAATTAGATTTAGATGAGAAAAAGAACTTAAGAATTATGGAAAAATCATATGAATATGAGACAGTTTTATGAGAATTGGACTGTTTGTTGGCTGAATTTTAAATAGAAATATAAAAAAGTGCTTTTAGAATGTATAAGGAAGATAAGAAGAAAAGAAAGAGAGATACAAGATATTAAGTCAAGAAACATTTACAGACTTAACAGAGAAGAACAATTTAAACACTTTTTTTCCAACTACATCTCCAAACACTGGAATAATCTACCCAACTCATTAGTAACTAACTCCTCAACACTTCAATTTAAAAAAAACTTCTAAAAACACACCTTACTAACACCTGGCTCTGCACTTGCAACTTCCCTGGATAACCTATTCCTCCTTTTCACTCTATTATGATTACTCTTACTCTACTAGTATGATTGGTAGTTTCACTTTAACTGTACAGAATCATTTGGATATATCCACTAAATGTAAACAACCATTTTTTATGTAAATTACTGTTGCTGTACTTATTGAGTCTGAAACCACTATCTTGTATGTATTTGCTTCACACTTGACTGTATTTGTTTCTCTATTGTATGTATTTGGTAGTCTTGGAGCATTTCTCCACAGGCCTCCGCTGAAAAGGAACCTGTCACTAGTCGGACTATCCCAGTAAACAAAAAAAAAAAAATAATAATAAATAAATAAATTCATTTTATGAAAAAAGAAAGAGAAACATAAAAATGAACCAAATTACAATGAATAAATTGTTATATAAAAATATTGTTTACAAGGAAAGAAAGAAGAAGTAACACCATATTTAAGTGAAATGATAAAGGAAGGAAAAATTGGGCGGCCATGGTGGTGCAGCGGTTAGTGTAGCTGCCTCACAGCAAGAGGTTCTCCGGTTCGATTCTCGGCTGGGGTGCCTTCTGTGCGGAGTCTGCATGTCCTCCCTGTGGTCACGTGGGTTTCCTCCGGGTGCTCCGGTTTCCTCCCACATCCCAAAGACATGCTGTAGGTGGATTGGACACTCTAAATTGGCCCTAGTTGTGACTGTGTGCATGTGTGTGCCTTCTGTGGAAGGTTGGGCACCGGGCTGGCAACTTGACACCGTAAAACTCCACTGCCAATCATGAGCGGAGAGGTGATTCACTGTGGCAACCCCTAACTGGGAAAAGCCGAAAGAAGATGATAAAGGAAGGAAAAATAATAAGTGAATTAAAAAATAAGGAAGGTAAGCACATAAGACAGCAAGAAGGAATATATGAAATAACTAAAAAATATGCATTGCAATTGTTTGTTAAAAGAGGAGAAAATATAGAACAAACTTATAAAGATGAAAAATTAAATAATGAAGATAATGAGTATTTAGAACAAAAAATTATGAAAGAATTGAATGAAATTCTAAAAGATATTAACATGAATGCTGCAACATGATTAAATGAAATTGAATATGGTATGTATAAAGAAATGAAAGAGTGGCCAACGTTTTTTATACAAGTTATGAATGAATGGTTAAAAACTGGAATTAAAGAGAAAGATATATATACAGGAGTTATAAAATTTATATTTAAAAAAGGAAATAAAGAGGAGATAAGAAACGGGAGACCTATAACATTGAATAATACGGATTATAAATTTTTTATGAGAATAATAACAAAAAGGTTACAAAAATGGATAGAATATATGACCAGAATGTATTTGGAAGAAAAGGAAAAGGACGTCAAGAGTTATTATGGATAATAAGAGAAATATTTGATGATATCATAAATAAAAATATAGAAGTGAAAGTTATGATAGGGGATATAGGTAAAACCTTTGATAATATTCAGTATAAATCATTATGGGGAATTTTGCAGGTTTATAATGTAAGCAAAAAATATTACAAGTATTAAAATCTGTGTATGAAAGGAACTATGTGAAACCAAATGTAAATGACTGGGTTGGGGAAGAAATAAAAATAGAATGTGGAATGATGCAGGGCTGGCCAGCTAATAGTATAGTTTTCTCATTAGTTATGAATGTAATAGTGAAGGAAATTAATAAAATGTCAAGTAGTGATGGATACAAAATAATGATGGAAGTACAATTGCAAATATATATAATTATGCGGATGATATTATATTAATTGTTAAAAATAAAGTATGGATGGAAAAAGTAAATGAAAAATTATGTATAAATTTAAAAATGGTTTAAGTATAAATAAAGAGAGAAGTAAAGGATTTGGTTTTGAAGGTATGATAGGAAGTATTAAGTTCAATAAAAATATATAGACATACTGGGAGTAATATTTGGAAGGAATGAATACAGACAACAACAATGGGATAATGTACTCAAAGTAAAGGATATGACTAATATTTGGAAATCATATAGATTTTCATATAGAAATAAAGCACACTTGTTTTAACACCATGGTTGCTGCTGTGACTTTCGGCTTTTCCCGGTTAGGGGTCACCACAGCGGAACTCCGGTCTGCTAATGATTGGCAGTAGATTTTTATGTGCCGAGTTGCTGGCCCTGACGCACAACCTTCAACAAAGGTACGCCCATTCACGCATGTATCCACACAGAAGACACTCTAGCTGAGAATTGAACAGGACAACTTCTTACTGTGAGGCGACAACGCTATTGTTTTAACACCATGGTAATAGCAAAAATTGCTTATGTTGCTAAAATCTATATGATTCCTATTACGTATGAAAAGGAACTATTGATGATTATATTTTCTTTTACATGGAGCTCTAGACTGAATCCAGTCAAGAGAGGGATTCTTTATATGAAAGAAGAGCAAGGAGGCTTGGGTTTAATAAACCCAGTAGTACATGCAGCATCTTTAATTTTGTATAAGGTATTAAAAAGTATTATGAAGGAAATAAAAACTTGATAGAAGTTATATTATATTATAAATACAAAGAACTGTGGGAAGGAATGGAAGTTAAAAAAAAGAAGTAAAACCATTGTGAATGAGGAAATGAAAGTGTATCAAAACAAAATTGTGTTATGGAAAATAAAAAAAGAATATATGTGAGAAAAATAGAAAGGAATGGTACTTAAGTATTATGAAAGCATTTTATTACATTGATTCCTGTAAGGATTTAGAAATAAATAAGAAAAAAGCCGTAATGATGAGATATAATAGCTATAAAAAGATTAAAGAATGTAATGATATTTATGCAGAGTGTCTGTTACAAAATTGCTGGTTAAGGCAAATATGCAGTACAAAAAAAGCAAGATGGAATATGTAATAAATGTGGAGAGTTTGAGACTACTGAGCATGTATTTTTGAAATGTGAAAGAGTTAATTTATGGGAAAAAATATGTAAACATAACAGGGGGAAACGTTTGTTAAAATCTGAGCAAATAAATATGGACATAATACAATTTGGTTATTATGGTGCATGAAAACAGGAAGAAGTGAATAAAATGGGCAGAATAATATTTTATGTTTCATGGAATATATGAAATGAGAGACTAAATTAAATTAAGTACAATGGACAATGGAATTTGACAAAGATTTTGCGGAAAATAATGTTTTGGTTGTGGATAGAGTGGGGAGGGAATGCTTAAACTGAAGTTGATAATATATGGAGATGTGTAAATAGATGTAAATAATGTAAATGATATGTAACGTGTGTGTGCCTGTGTGTGTGTGTGTGTGTGTGTGTGTGTGTGTGTGTGTGTGTGTGTGTGTGTGTGAGAGTGTGTGTGTGTGTATATATATATATATATATATATATATATATATATATATATATGTATCAGTAAAAAACCCTACATTGTAAAGTGTTGAGTGATATTAATGGTAAACCATAAAACTGCTACATTGTTGTCATATTGTCTGGTAATAGTATATTCCAACTAGTTACACTGCTGCTACTGTATATTTTGTTTCTGTAAGTTAAACATACATTGTAAAGTGCAGAATGATATTTATGGTAAACTGGTGAAACTGCTACATAGTTGCAATATTGTCTGGTAATAGGATATTTTAACTAGTTATACTGACTGCTGCTGAATAAGACTGGTTGCAGAGTCTGAATGTATTTCTTTTAATGAATTCTAATAGGCTATGTTCACTTGCTCTGCTTTCTGTACAATATTTATGATGGTTGCGCTTATTTTGATGTCCTTATTTTATTGCTTTTAGTCTTACATTCTCTCCTTTTCTCTTCTTTGCAACTTTTAGAGCCACTGAGGACCTGATCGCTTTGCCCCCCCCACCCCACTTGTGTGAGTAAGGAACCCTCTCACTCCAGCTAAAAGAAAAGAAAACTCAAACCAGCAATCATCCAAAAATAGACTGCAGCCCCAGGCTTAACTCCAGGAACCTTGTTGTTGCCACTTGTGTAGTGTAGGTGCCAGCTTTTGTGACTACTGTTAAGCCTTGTTAAAATCTGTTACAGTCAGCTAGAGTGCATACCTCAAGGGCAACAGCTGCAAACTTTCTTCCTCTTAGCCCACCCCCACCCCTTTCATCCATTTCACTGTTGATAATTTGTTGTATGTTAAGGTATTTAGCCCCTCTCAGTCGTCATAACCTTCAGTCCCTCCTCCTCAATACTTGTTCTTAACTAAACACCAAACAGAGGTGCAAAGTCTCCAGCTGCTTTTATCTTTAGTTACATTGTGTGTAGCAAACAACGAGCAAAGGGGAATACAAATATAAAAGAAAATAAAATCTGCCATTGCAGACTAGTAAGCAGCATACAAATTCTACCTGTGGTGTACTCCTGCATATAGTTTTTCTTGGAGAAACCTTCCAGTCCTTGAACAAGGGTGCCTGAATGCTTACCTTATTTCCTTGGCTGCGCTTTGATAATTAGCTAGGTTTGCAGAGTGCCTTGGATTCTCCCCTGCTACTTTAAATTCCAGTCGATGGTTTCCCTCCCTTCCCCCACCCACTAAGTGATTGCTCAGGTACAACACACCAAAGGTTTTAAAAACCCTGGATGCCATATTTGCTCTAATTGCAGCTGAAAGCCCTCCAGGTGTAACATCTCTAGTAAGTGTCCCTGGTCTAACTGATAGTTTTTTTTTTAGCTAAGTTCTGTCTGGGCAGTGTAGCTATGTTCTATCTGGATGGTATCCTCCCCTCTCACTGTACAAATGGGAGTTCCCCAAGGGTCCATACCTGGACCACTACTCTTTAATATTTTCACCAACTTGCTGTACTCCTCTTGTCCCCAGTTATCTCTTCTGCAATATGCTGATGACTCAACTGTTATAACCATTGCTGACAACCCAACTGACCTCCACTCAACTACCCAGGAATCCTTCCATGCCATTGAGACTTGGCTTAGTGATAACAAACTAATACTTAATCAAAAAAAAAAATAAGCTCCTACTCTTCCTCCATAAAAACATCACCACACTCAAAAGTACATTTACCATCTTATCCTGCAACAACACTATCATCTCAGCTGAATCTAGTACTAAATTGCTAGGTGTTACAATAGATGATCAGCTTAAGTTTGATCTCCATATTACTAACTTGGTAAAAAGAACTCATCAGAAACTTGGACACCTTTTCCGTATCAAAAAATACTTAACTAACACTGCCAGAATAACTCTCTCCCAGGCTTTATTGCTCCCAACACTCCTGCACAGCTGCCACATATTCACAAACATAAATTCTACACTTATTTCCAAGCTTGAAACTACCTATAATAAGATCGCCAGATTTGCAGCTAACCAAACCTACAAGTCACACCACTGCTTAGCACTACAGCAACTAGACTGGCTAGAATTCGCTTAGCTGCTCCAACTATACCAACTACAAATCATCCACTCTATCCTCTGTCTACCCTCCTTCTGCCCCAGCCTCTCCACTATCATATCCAGATATTCCCCTGCTAGGACACTACGCAGCTCAAATCAAGAATTATTAGACATCTACAAACCCAAAACCAAAATAGGCTGCCTTCTCTACAACTATAACCCAGCTACATCCTGGAACCAACTCCCCTTGGAAATAAAATTCCTCCAACATAGTAAAAGTTTTAAATTAGCCACAAGGAAATACCTAAAAAAAAAGTGGTCTTGCCACTGTAGCCAACCACCCTGAAACCACCATCCTTTCACCTATTTCACCACCTCACTCTTAATGTATCTCTAACACTATTCCCCTGCCTCTTCTACCTCTTCCCTTCCTCTATCTCCAACCACTCTTAATTCTTACAGTCTCAAAACAACCTACCTGTCTAGTCTGTCCCCTATACTCTACCTCCCCTTCATCTCCTACTAGCCATTCTTACTTTCCTTTCTTGTTTCCAAACTCCTATACAACTAGATCCTACCCACTTTAAATAAGCATCTGCCTAACTATTAACTCATTTTGCTCTAAGCAGCTTAAATAATACTGTAACTAGTCACATTTTTCTTCTGCTAATTGTTTAAAACCTTGTTTGTAACAACTCACATACTTGTCTGCCAGTTGTTAATACTCTGTATAATTGAATTGCCTGAGGAGCTTTTTTTCTCTCCGGGTCTCTGCTTGGAATATCCTATAGCTGATTGTTACTACTATGTTACTAAAATTTAATAAATTGTTTTCTAGTCCTGAGGAGCTTTTCTCCCCGAGTCTCTGCTGAAAATGAGCCAAAAGCTCAGCCAGACTAACCCGGTTAACAAATGTAAAATAAATAAACATTGTTTATGATAGGTGCCATGGGACCTTTTATATCCACCTAAACTACCACCAGCTGAAGTAGATGGGCCATCACTTTAATGTCTCATGAAAGACAACACACTCAAGGGTGTACCCCCCCCAAAATGCTGCACTACAGTGTCAGCAATGCAATAACCTAGAGTGGAAATTGAACCTACAGGCTTTTAGTTTTCCAGATTCAAATGCATGTAGGCTACTTGTTGAGCCACTGATACTGCATCTTAACTCTGTACCATTCTGGAATACATCTGATATTATAAACAAGTCAGCATAATTCTCAATAAATATCAGATGGATTATTACAGTTAAAGTTCTTGTTTACAGTCTGTGATCCCGTATGAATCTGAGAAGCTTTTGCCATATGAATCTACAGATAATTTCCTATGTGACTGCAAATAATTTGATTTACAAATGTATAGTTCATATCCTCTGCAATTATGCTAATCAACTTCCCTGAACGCATTGTTACCTTAGTATTCTGTACTTGTACCTGTACTATTCTGTACTTGTTACCTGTAGTATTCTGTACTTGTACCTGTACTATTCTGTACTTGTACCTGTACTATTCTGTACTTGTACCTGTACTATTCTGTACTTGTACCTGTAGTATTCTGTACTTGTACCTGTACTATTCTGTACTTGTACCTGTACTATTCTGTACTTGTTACCTTAGTATTCTGTACTTGTACCTGTACTATTCTGTACTTGTACCTGTACTATTCTGTACTTGTACCTGTACTATTCTGTACTTGTACCTGTACTATTCTGTACTTGTACCTGCACGCTGGGAAGTCATCTTATCCTCCCAATTGCTTACTAGCTAATCCTCCCAAGACATTTGGATGTTGTACTGACACAGCATGAAACAAGCAATTTTACTTTGTTCTGTTTTTTCTGACCTAAAGGTTTATGACCAGAAAAAGCTAGTAATGAATATTTAAACTCAGGCAGTGAGCCTTTCAAGCTCAGTTTTGTAAACTGATTCTCAGATAAGATATGCATTGTCCTAGAACACCAAACTTTATTGAGAAAACTCTCACATTTATAGAAAGTTTTTTCAGTCTAGTTATTTGTATAGTGACAACACTGTTGAGTTTCTGTTCTAAGTGAATCAAATGCATACCTGTCAACCTCTTAGCATATGAAATCTGGACAAAGCCTAAAATAATGGGGGACAAAGCTCCAGAAATAGCAACAGCTTTTAAATATTGCTCTTATAAACATAGAAAGTTGATAGAATTGTGTCACCATGCATTTTTGAAGGTTATAAAGTCTGAAACTCAAATGTATATCATTATTTAGTGACTTGAATCCACAGTGATTTGTCGGGAAACCACAAATTTTATGAGGAGTAAACCAAAAAGTATGAGGCAAAAATCGGGGCATTCTGACAAAATTTGGATAGTTTAGAGCAGCGGTCTCCAACCTTTTTTGCACCAAGGACCAGTTTCATGTAAGATAATTGTCCATGGATCAGCCATCGTGCACGCATAACCATAACACAGAATCAATGGGAGTCTTGAGCTTGTTTCCCTGCAATGACATGGTCCAGTGTAGGGATGGTGGAAGACAATGACACTTGAAGTGTTTTCCGTATGTCAAGTCTACTCTGTAATTTTGTTTTGGTTACTGTCTTTACAGAAAACCCTGCTTCACAATGATAGGATGTTGGAAATGGAAGCAGGGTTTTCAGTGCTTATTCTAGCAACTTTCTAAGTTTATAAGAACGACATTTAAAATCTGTCCCCATTTTGGGGTCTTTATTTCACCACTATTATTAGCTTTGTCCACATTTCTTGTGCTAAGAGGTTGAGAGGTATGCTGCATGCATCTAGATTAGATTTAAAAGGCACTAGCACCTACAATAATGCTGAAATAGCACATTAACAGGTTTGTCTGATGTTTCAAGTTCTGTTTTGGGGAGAGGCATGTAAAAAGTAATAAAACAAAATCTTCCACAAAAATACAGTTTTGAATGGTCTGCTGGCATACCTGTCAGTAACAGCTTCCAACCACATTTAAAGCTTAGTTACCTGGACCAGTAAGAGTCAGAGCTGGAAGAAGAGCTGCCAGGTTCTTCTCCAAAGTGAGCATATTGGAAAAGAGGCAGGAGCTGTGCATCGTCCAGGATCATTTTTGTATCATCACGTGCAGCACCAGCCAGCATCACATTTTCAGCCATTCAGTTTGACCATATTGCAGTCATGTGTAAAGACTGGTTGTAATTGAGGTATACAGACCAATCTAAACTTGTGTAGCAGAGCCAGCACTGTTCGATCTGAATGGATCTGAATGAGCGTTTGGGAATGTAAGGTTTTAAGGAAGTAACAAGAGCTGGGCAGTTTGCAGGTTTAAAGATGAGCTTGTGGGCAAAGGTGAGTTGTAGGTAACTGAGGTAGTTGGCTAGTTCAAGCCAGATGAGGTTGAGGAGGAAGTAGCAGTGGTGGGATGAATTTTTTGAATTAGTTGCAAATTTGGAGATCTTGTGGTAGCAGGATTCAAGTTTGGACTGAAGGCCAATATGGAGATTGGTGAAAAGAGGGGCACCATACATAAGCATGGGGAGTAGGAAGGTGGATGCAAGAGTTTGTCGGGTAGAGGGGCTTAGGAAGTGGTTGTGGCTGTAGAGAAGACCTAACTTTCAGTGGGTTTTCTAGATAGCAGAGCAGATGTGGGTGTCTTAGTTCTTCATCAATAATGATGCCAAGAAGCTTGGTTTTGGGAATGATTTCAAGGAGGGCATTGTTTTGGCTCTGTATGTGAATGTGGATTTGTCAATGGAGTTTCTGGTAGGGGAAAAAATAAACATTAGTTTGGTTTTATTTGCATTTAGTGTCAAATGGTTAGACTGCATCCAGGTTTCTGTTTTGGAGAAGGCTAGTTGGGTTTCTGCAAGGAGCTCAGAGGGGGAGAACGCTGAGCAGATGATTGTTGAGTCATCTGCATATTGGATGATAGATGAGTCTGGGATAGATTGCTGAAAGTTGTTAATGAATAGGTTGAAGAGAAGATGGCCAAGAACAGAACCTTGTGGGACACCTGTGGGTATGGGAAGGAAGGGGAGAGGTTGAAGTTTTCCATTGGACAGCTTGAGAGGTGTAGGGTGGAGAGTTGAGATATAAGTAGGGTGTGTGAGATGGTGTCAAAGGCCTTTGACAAATCTAGGAATAGTGTGGATATGAACTTGCCTGAGTCGCGTTAATGGTTTATGGTTTCAAGAAAGGAAAGAAGGGCAGTCATGGTGCTGTGGCCAGGGTGGAAACTGTGTTGGGTAGGGGAGAGGAGATTGTTTAGTGTTAGGTGTGCCACGAGTTGTGTTTGTATTGTTTTCTCTAGTATTTTAGAAAGAAGGGAAAGGATGGCAATAGGCCTGAAGTTGGTGGTATCAGTATTTTTGCCACCTTTGTGTAGGGGGATGATGTAAGCATGGCGCCAGACAGAAGAGATGTATGAAAATATAAAGAGGAGATATAGATAAACTGGTACACTTATGATTACCTAAATGCTTAATAAATTCTGCAAGAGAGGATCCATGTCCATGTGAGATGGCGGCAAATGAGATCTGAGGTACTGGGGATGGACTAGGGCAGTATGGAAAGAGTAAGGAGCTCAAGAGTTGGATCCAAAATCTAGAATGCAGATGAGGTGGATCCAAGGATCAGATCTGTAACCCATACATTGAGAAAGGATGAAAAGGACAACATCAGATCTAGTAAATTAACCCTAAGAAAACCTTTCTCATGGTCTTCAACTCAGTCAAGAAATTACCAACTATTCCTCCTGTTCTCTTTACAAATCATAATGGGAACATAATACTCAATGTCACTGAAGAGAGGCACCTAGGCCTAATTCGCGAGCCTACCTTTTCCTGTACCACACATGCAGATTTTGTAACCAATAAAGTCCTTGCTCAATTAAAACTGTGTTATAAGATCAAGTCACCTCCTTTCATCTGCTGCTCACAGGGCCATACACAATACTCACAGAATACAGACTTCTGAGAATAAATCAGCAACATTAGCATAATCCCAGATATTCCAGTGTGACTCTTTGTCATTGCTTCTCTTTTGTCTTACCCTTAAACCGTTAAGCTGTTTACTTAACAGATTAGGCTACAATTATAATTTGGCTGCCAGAAAACAGCCTTGTTTAAAGACTTCTCATCTGCTTTTTGTGGATAACTTAACACTGTTTAATCAGATAAGGAGTTGAAAGCAAAGGGTTAAAACTTTCTCAGGTGATATAAGAATGACACGTGGTCTTGATAAATGTTTGAAAGCAATATTTAACCAAGAAGATATCAACCAGGGACAAGAGTGTGATATAAAAGAGCAGGAGGGAGTGTATAAATATTTGGAAATAGATGAAAGGTAGGTAATGAAACATGAACAATTGCAAATAAAAGTCAGTAATGAATACTTTAGAAAACTATAACTAATATTAAAAACTGCCATGATATCTAAGAATAAAGTCCTCCAAGCTATAAATCAGTTTGTTTTCCTATTCTAACAGTTTTGAGGGGATTGACTGGCTGCAGACATTATTGGATTAACTGAACACATAAACAAGAAAAAAGCTTCATGCTTATCAAATGATATATAAAAAACACCATGCATCAAGATTATATATTCCTCACTCTAAAGGAGGCCTGGTCCTCCTCAAAACTGATTACATGTATAGATCTGCAATCATGGGAATGCATTCATATCTGCTGACCTCATTAGATCTGAACGTAGTGAAAGTTTAAAACATGAGGAGAAGAAGCCTAAGTTGACATCTTTGCTTAGTTTAGAACCAACATTTTGGTGTTAAACAGGAATGGAAATGAAACTAAAAATGGACAAAACTCAGACAGGAACTTAAAAAAAGAGTATTAGGAGAAAGATTAGATACTTAGGAAAGAAATGTGCAAAATTCATAAATATGGCAAGTATAGAGATCTCCTGGAACAGCATCATGCTGACCAAAATTTGACACTGGAATGGCAAATCAGAGGTGAACTAAAATCAGCGTTTTTATTTCCTTATTTATTTATCCTTTGTTGACCGAGTTAGCCCCACTAGGATAGTAATCTCTTTTCATTGGAGACTCGAGGTGGTATTGATACTACTTGGGGAAATTTTGGCAGGGCATTGGGGAACTTTCCCTCTCTTTTTAAAAGGTGCCATGGGATTTTTTTGCATCTACCTGATCTACCACCAACTCAAAC